>NC_143041.1:40502446-40654946 GCF_057628025.1 Oncorhynchus mykiss
GATCAGGAAGTGTGAAGTGTCGTTTCAGCGTGTTGCCATCTTGCTTCCGAGATGAGTTTTTGTAAACATTGCATGCGCAGTTTGAGCTACTCTAGGAAGTGACTTTGCAGGCTAGAACAGTGTTTCATTAGCTCATTGAGTATCTCAAGTTGAAAGCCATTAGCAACGAAATGATCGTTATAACTTCTTCTGTGTGTGATTTAAAAATAACCATCTCAAGGACATGGTGTAATAGAAGTAATTATCGGTACCATGATTGTCCTCAAAACATTTTTTATTTATACAGTGATTGACCACGAAGTTTGCTATTTTCTCATTCACTATAATGGGGGATCCGGTTTTCTGAAAACAATGCCTGCACTAGACACAGGAACTTGAAATCCTCAATGAGCGGGGACAGTCGTTCTCCACTGGTTACAACCATTTTTGGTTCTTTATTGAACCTTTTGAATAACTTTTAACTTAATAACTTTTTTAATGATTGTAATTAGCTGTATTACATTGTTAAAATTCCAAAGGTGTTACTATTGTGTTAATTCCCAAGTTGAATCCGGTGTATATCTCTGGAACAGCTGGGGGTCCCTGAGGAGAGAATTGAGTATCACTGATTTTTTTTTTAGTAACCTAACGTAGCAGCCATAAAAGAAACGCCTGAAGCTAGATCTTTTACAGACTGGTCTTGATAGGAGGAAAAACAACTGTCGGGGGAGGTTCTCTTCTGCACTGTTCAACCAATCCAGTAAATGTGGAGGAGGAGTTAAGATGGAGCGGCACCTTGTTAACGTCCAAAAGCCGAAGTCTGGTCACAGGCTCTCTTTCCATTTTTGCTGAAAACCGGAACATCAGGTTGTTGGGGATTTGTAAGAGGCTACTGATTTAGTAAACAGTTCTCAATTGACACAAGGCCTTACGTGAGTCTTTCAATAGATACTGTTATTGGGCCTAATTATATTTAAGATACATTGACATAACAGAACAAATTAGATCAACTGGGATGACACTCTCGCTTGTCACGCTATCAAAAAAGAGCAAACCCCGCCCCAAAATATTTGAATGAGTGGGCGCACCTACATTTTAATTATCACTAAAAGATGAAATAACCCTTTTCTGAATTGTAAAGAACCACTGAAGAGCTCTAAGGGTTCTTTGAGTCATTATGGTTCCATATAGAACCAACGAATTGACACTCTCCTCAATCACTTATCACTGAGGAGAGAGGATGGAGGAGTTGAGCAGAGGACAGTCTTTTGGCCAAATGAGAGTCTCCCAATAAGCCTCCATTTGCGTATACCTTGGTTTGAGAAAACAACTGCTAATTGAATGATTGATTCATTGTTCTCATTGACATTTCCTTTAAATCCTGTCTTTTCTAAGTTTGAAAGTACAGCTAAGAGGGAAGTTTGCCATGTAGCTGTGGTCTAACGTTGTAAATTGCTGACTTCATTTTCAGATCATTTAAAAAATAAAAATACATGTAATATTGAGAAGTAAAATGACTGTTTAGTTAGTGCTTTCCTCAACCATGCACCAGAATCTGTGTTTTGTTTTGCTTGATTAAATCATTGCGTTACCTTTGTCCTCCTTTTTGGCCAGTCTCAAAATAAAACCTCAGTAATTCAATTTGCATTGACTCTTGTGAAGTTGATGCATGTCTGGGAATTCATTATTCTGCCAGTCAAACCCAAACTAAGAACCTGTTTGTAATGCGTGTTTGTTCCTAATGCTCTAATTTAAACCTGGGGTAGCTGAGTATGGCAGTGAGACACAAATTCCACTTGCTTTCTCATTTCTCTTGCTGTTTCTTGATTTATGCCATGTTCCTGATATTGCACACCCTTAGCCAATGTAGACCCGCCCTCTTTAATCGTGTATTACTGTGTACTAAAGGATGAAAGTTTGTCATTGTGTCAAAAGTCTACATGGCTGAAGAGGGAGTTGGCCATACGAGCTGCGCTGCCTGCCAAGGATTTTTAAAATTGTTTTAATTGAACCTTTATTTAACTAGGCAAGTCAGTTAAGAACAAATTCTTATTTACAATGATGGTCTACCACGGCCAAACCCTAACGACGCTGGTCAATTGTGCACTGCCCTATGGGACTCCCAATCACGGCCGGTTGTGGTACAGCCTGGATAGCCATACTCCTGGAAACACACACACATGCGTGCGCATGCTCACACTCACACTCACACACCTGTGTAGTTTGTGTATTCCATGAAGCCAAAGGGGTTATTGAAGTGAGCTAGCCTGTTCCACTCTGGCACGTTGAGTAGTTCACCGTGGAGGTACAACTGGACGTCTGGTATAAAGGCCTGCTTGAAGCCTGGGTCCTTGGAGTTCCGCAGAGAATGGGGACAGGCCTGGCACACACAAACATACACACCACACACACACACACACACGCACGCACGCACGTACGCACGCACGCACGCGCACACACACACACACACACACACACATAGAGTTTATTTGGGATGTTTGTTAATATTTGCAAATCCTTAACCAGTGACTGTCTAAAAACATAGGCTTACCGTCTGTCTCGGTTGCTTGTCCCGGATGTAAACATCCTCAAAATCCCAGTCGGGATATTGCTCGAAGTCCTTTTTTTGCAGGGGGAGCATAGGGGTCTCCTTGTGTGTAGACCCGGGTCCACCTGTTAATCCATTTGTCTGTTTTACGGTCTGTTTTAAAGTTGTTGGGTCAGTCGTCACGGAATTACTTTTTTCTTTGGTTGTGATTGCTGTGAAGTTACCAGCTGCAGTTTTCCCAGTTATATTAATATTTAAGTCCACATTGGAGGCATAGTGGAAGTTTTTCAACCATGCGGGCAAGCTCCACCTTTTAGATGTGTCATAGACAGCCACAATGTTTCCATCACCGTAGAAACGGATCCTGGACCCAAGAATGATAGATATACACAATGTGTGTTAATGGATTATTTAAATATGTCCTTAATAACTTTTGATTGATTGATTTGAGAGTGGTAAAAAAGCCTATACTTCATGAATGTGCCAAAAACATCTGTTGTATTTTTACTATAGGAGATGCCGTCCCATAGGAAGTAGCTGTAGTTTTAGAAAATGGCTGAATAAAAAAAGGATAGATGACATCATAGGGGGTTTTCTGATCTTTTTTTAATACATAACATCTTGTTCTTTTTACTCTCACTTATACAGACACCTATACATCCAGCACCATACCAGTGTCTGTATAAGTGTGGGGGAAAAAACAAGGATGTTCTGCATTAAAAAAAGATAAGAAAACCCCATATGATGTCATCTATCATTTTTAATATGATGTCAAAAAGTGGTGAAGTGTCCCTTTTAACTGGCCAATTTCAACAAGTTACAGACTATGAAGCAAAGCCTAACTTCCACTGAAGTGTAATTTTCACTTAGTTATGCATTGATAAAAAAATGTTTTACTTAAGTGGAATCTAGGATTTGACCCTATAGGATTCAGACACACAATAATTACAAACAAAAAAACAGCACTTCAGTGTTCTTTTATTTGTTTAAAAATATATATATATTTTCAGATAAAAACCAATTTCCCTTCCGCTTCACAATTCTACCACTTTTCAATAATCAGAGCTTTTGGAGCATTTTGATTAAAAGTGATTATTATCCGTTTCCATAAAAACATTACATCACTGTCTTTATTACTATGTAAGTAGGTATAAATGTAATTACAGTGTAAGACTGAATAGTGTGTGAATAACTACATGTAATTACACGGTAATAACTGCACTGTAATGTAAACTGTTTTCTTAACTTGTATTTGGGTCAAATACCTACAATGGGCACCAAATACAACAATTGCAACAAGAAAAAATATATTTTGGAGTTTCAGTTTTTTATTCTTGTTGTGAATGTTCCCCACAGTTTAAAAAAAAATACTAAAGGCTGAATACCGTGCTTTGACTAACTCAACAAGTCAAATATGTTGCCATTTGTTGGTGCAGAATACATACCCGATGCTGTCTTCAGAGATGTGTCCATACAGAAGCACATAGATCAGTGCGCACATGACAACCACCAGCGCCAAGGGCATAACTCTCCGTAGTCGAGCTGTCATTTCCAAGAGAGAGAAAGAGGATCTACCTAGGTACACTGAAAACGGACTATAGCAATATAATGAAAGAAGTATTTGGTCGTGGTGGGATGCGCTGAACTGTTTTGCGCTGAACTGTTTTGCCTCTCTCTTGCCCCCTTGGCCACTTGCCAGGTTTCACGTGTGCGCCAGTCATGGGCCATGGTGCGTAACGACGCATCAAGTGGCCAGAAAATAGGTTGGTTGAAAACCTTTGTAATTTTACCTCTCAAACACTACTGTACTTCCGAACCCCAAAATCTGTTCTCTAATTAAGCTTAGAGTAATCTTTTTAATCGTTAATAATAATGTTGCGCAGTATTTGAAAAGTTTATGGCTTTCAAAAGCAAAACATAACACATTACAAAAAGCTAAGCACAATATAATTAATACAGGCCCAGCAGACGGTTTGATTGGGATTAGGCTACTGTGTGACTAATTAACTAATAAACAGTGGTGGAAAAAGTACCCAATTGTCATACTTGAGTAAAAGTAAAGATACCTTAATAGAAAATGACTCAAGTAAAAGTGAAAGTCACCCAGTAAAATACAACTTGAGTAAAAGTATTTGGTTTTAAGTATACTTAAGTCTCAAAAGTAAATATAATTCCTAAAATATACTTAAGTATCAAAAGTACAAGTGCAAGTATAAATCATTTCTAATTCCTTATATTAAGCAAAGCAGACGGCCACATTTTATAGTTTTTTATTTACTTACAGACAGCCAGAGGGCACACTCCAACACTCAGACATAAGTAAGATGCTGGCACTAAAACCGCACTCAATGAACTGTATACCGCCATAACCAAACAGGAAAACTCTCATCCAGAGGCGACGGTCCTAGTGGCCGGGGACTTTAATGCAGGGAAACTTAAATCAGTTTTACCTCATTTCTATCAGCATGTTAAATGTGCAACCAGAGGAAAAACAATTCTAGACCACCTTTACCCCACACACAGAGACGCGTACAAAGCTCTCCCTCGCCCTCCATTTATATCTGACCATAATTCTGTCTTCCTGATTCCTGCTTACAAGCAAAAAGGATACGCCCCTTTTTTCCAATTTTCGCCTAAAATGACATACCCAAATCTAACTGCCTGCAGGACCTGAAGCAAGGATGTGCATATTCTAGATTCCATTTGAAAGGAAACACTTTGAAGTTTGTGGAAATGTGAAATTAATGTAGGAGAATATAACACATTAGATCTGGTAAAAGATAATACTTAGAAAAAAACATGATTTTTTTTGTATATTTTTTGTACCATCATCTTTGAAATACAAGAGAAAGGCCATAATTATTCACAACATTCTTATTGGCAGACTCAACAGACTTGGTTTCTCAAATGACTGCCTCGCTTGGTTCACCAACTACTTCTCTGATAGAGTTCAGTATGTCAAATCGGAGGGCCTGTGGTTCGGACCTCTGGCAGTCTCTATGGGGGTGCCACAGGGTTCAATTCTCGGGCCGACTCTCTTCTGTATACATCAATGATGTCGCTCTTGCTGCTGGTGATTCTCTGATCCACCTCAACGCAGACGACACCATTCTGTATACTTCTGGCCCTTCTTTGGACACTGTGTTAACAAACCTCCAGATGAGCTTCAATGCCACACAACTCTCCTTCCGTGGCCTCCAACTGCTCTTAAATGCTAGTAAAACTAAATGCATGCTCTTCAACCAATTGCTGCCCGCAACTGCCAGCCCGTCCAGCATCACTACTCTGGACGGTTCTGACTTAGAATATGTGAACAACTACAAATACATAGGTGTCTGGTTAGACTGTAAACTCTCCTTCCAGACTCACATTAAACATCTCCAATCCAAAATGAAATCTAGAATTGGCTTCCTATTTCGCAACAAAGCATCCTTCACTCATGCAGCCAAACATACCCTCGTAAAACTGACCATCCTACCGATCCTCGACTTCAGCGATGTCATTTACAAAATAGCCTCCAACACTCTACTCAACAAATTGGATGCAGTCTATCACAGTGCCATCTGTTTTGTCACCAAAGTCCCATATACTACCCACCACTGCGACCTGTACACTCTCTATTGGCTGGCCCTCGCTTCATACTCGTCGCCAAACTCACTGGCTCCAGGTCATCTACAAGTCTCTGCTAGCCCCACCTTATGTTAGCTCACTGGTCACCATAGCAGCACCCAGCCGTAGCACACGCTGTAGCAGGTATATCTCACTGGTCACCCCCAAAGCCAATTCTTCCTTTGGCCGCCTTTCCTTCCAGTTCTCTGCTGCCAATGACTGGAACGAACTGCAAAAATCACTGAAGCTGGAGACTCTTACCTCCCTCACTAGCTTTAAGCACCAGCTGTCAGAGCAGCTCACAGATCACTGCACCTGTACATAGCTCATCTGTAAATTAGCCCATCCAATTGACCTCATCCACATACCGTATTTGTTTATTTATCTTGCTCCTTTGCACCCCAGTATCTCTACTTGCATATACATCTTCTGCACATTCTACCAGTCCAGTGCTTAATTGCTATATTTTAATTACTTCGCCACCATGGCCTATTTATTGCCTTACCTCTCTTATCCTACCTCATTTGCACATGCTGTATATAGATTTTTCTACTGTATTATTGTTTGTATGTTTGTTTATTCCATGTGTAACTCTGTGTTGTTGTATGTGTCAAACTGCTTTGCTTTATCTTAGCCAGGTCGCAGTTGCAAATGAGAACTTATTCTCAACTAGCCTACCTGGTTAAATAATGGTGAAATAAAATTAAATTAAAAATTCCAGCCCAGGTGCAATTTAGATTTTGGCCACTAGAGCAGTGTATGTGCAAATTTTTAGACTGATCCAATGGATCATTGCATTTCTGTTCAAAATGTTGTATCAAGACTGCCCGAATGTTCCTAATTGGTTTATTAATACATTTTCAAGTTCATAATTGTGCACTCTCCTCAAACAATAGAATGGTATTATTCCACTACAGCTACTGTAAATTGGACAGTGTAGTTAGATTAACACAAATGGAAGTTTTCTGCCAATATCCAATATGTCTATGTCCTGGGAAATGTTCTTGTTACTTACAATCTCATACTAATCGCATTAGCCTACCTTAGCTCAACCGTCCTGCGGGGGACCCCACCGATCCTGTAGAGGTTAAAGCAGGAAGCACCAATGACTCAAGTCAATAAAAAAAGTGGTCAGATGAAGCAGATGCTAAACTACAGGATTGTTTTGCAAGCACAGACTGGAAAATGTTCCCAGGATTCTTCTGATGGCATTGAGTAGTACACCACATCAGTCACTGGCTTTATCAATAAGCGCATCGAGGACTTCGTCCCCAAAGTGACAGAATGTACATACCCCAACTAGAAGCCACGGATTACAGGCAACATCCGCACTGAGCCAAAGAGTAGAGCTGCTGCTTTCAAGAAGCTTATAAGAAATCCCGCTATGCCCTCCAACTTGCCAGCTCCGATGCGTGTCGATGTGGCAGGGCTTGCAAACTATTACAGACTACAAAGGGAAGCACAGACGAGAGCTGCCCAGTGACACAAGCCTACCAGATGAGCTAAATAACTTCTATGCTCGCTTCGAGGCAAGTAACACTGAAACATGCATGAGAGCATCAGCTGTTCCAGATGACTGTGTGATCACACTCTCCACAGCCGATGTGAGTAAGACCTTTAAACAGGTCAACATTCACAAAGCCGCAGGGCCAGACAGATTACCAGGATGTGTAGTCCAAGCATGTGCTGACCAACTGGCAAGTGTCTTCACTGACATTTTCAACCTCTCCCTGCCTGAATCTGTAATACCAACATGTTTCAAGCAGACCATCATAGTCCCTGTGCCCAAGAACACTAAGGTAACTTGCCTAAATGGCTACCGACCCATAGCACTCACGTCTGTAGCCAGGAAATGCTTTGAAAGGCTGGTCATGGCTCACATCAACACCATTATGCCAGGGACCCGAGACCCACTCCAATTTGCATACCACACCAACAGATCCACAGATGCTGCAATCGCTATTGCACTCCACACTGCCCTTTCACACCTGGACAAAAGGAACAACAATGTGAGAATGCTATTCATTGACTACAGCTCAGCGTTCAACACCAAAGTGCCCTCAAACCTCATCACTAAACCAAGGACCCTGGGACTAAACACCTCCCTCTGCAACTGGATCCTGGACTTCCTGACGGGCCGCCCTCAAGTGGAAAGGGTAGGTAACAACACATCCTCCACGCTGATCCTCAACACAGGGGCCCCTCAGGGGTGCGTGCTCAGTCCCCTCCTGTACTCCTTGTTCACTCATGACTGCATGGCCAGGCACGACTCCAACACTATCATTAAGTTGGCTGATGACACAATAGGCCTGATCACCGAAAACGATGAGACAGCCTATAGGGAGGTCAGAGACCTGGCTGTGTTGTGCCAGGATAACAACCTTTCCCTCAACGTGATCAAGACAAAGGAGATGATTGTGGACTTCAGGAAAAGGAGGACCAAGCACGCCCCATTCTCATCGACTGGGCTGTAGTGGAGCAGGTTGAGAGATTCAAGTTCCTTGGCATCCACATCACCAACAAACTAACATGGTCCAAGCACACCAAGACAGTCGTGAAGAGGGCACGACAAAACCTATTCCCCCCCAGGAGACTGAAAAGATTTGACACGGGTTCTCAGATCCTCAAAAGGTTTTACAGCTGCACCATCGAAAGCATCCTGACGGGTTGCATCACTGCCTGGTACGGCAACTGCTCGGCCTCCGACCGCAAGGCACTACAGAGGGTAGCGAGTATGGCCCAGTACATCACTGGGGTCAAGCTTCCTGCCATCCAGGACCTCTATACCAGGTGGTGTCAGAGGAAGGCCCTAAAAATTGTCAAAGACTGCAGCCATCCTAGCCATAGACTGTTCTCTCTGCTACCGCACAACAAGCGGTACCGGAGCGCTAAGTCTAGGTCCAAGAGGCTTCTGAACAGCTTCTACCCCAAGCCATAAGACTCCTGAACAGATAATCAAATGGCTTCCCAGACTAATTGCCTTGCCACCACCTCTTCTACGCTGCTGCTACTCCCTATTATTATCTGTGCATAGTCACTTTAATAACTCTACCTAGATGTACATATTACCTCAATTACTTCGACACCGGTACCCCCTGTATATAGCCCCATTGTTGGTTAAGGGCTTGTAAGTAAGCATTTCACTGTTGTATTCGGCGCAGGTGACAATTTTTTATTTATTTGATAATTTACAAGCGAAGCATGTGTTTAGTGAGTCCGCCAGATCAGAGGTAGTAGGGATGACCAGGGACGTTCTCTTGATAAGAGTGTGAATTAGACAATATTCCTGTCCTGCTAAGCATTCAAAATGTAATGAGTCCTTTTGGGTGTCAGGGAAAAATGTATGGAATAAAAAGTACATAATTTTCTTTAGGAATGTAGTGAAGTAAAAGTTGTCAAAAATATAAATAGTAAAGATGCCCCAAAAAACTACTTAAGTACTGTACACCACTAATAAATAAATGCATAGGCATGTGACATGTAAAGACATTTTAGGAGAAACATTTAAAATCCCAAAAGCGTTAGCAATACATTTAATGTGTAAGCTCAATAAAGCCTTACTGTAGATGCGTCTTATTGTCTTTGGAGAAGATGTTGCACAATCCTTCATGGAATGGATGGCTGATGTCATCCGTTGCTTCTTCAAAAACCGTTTCAAACTTGGTGTAAAAAGCATGCAGTATGAATGCAGTAAGTGTGCAACTCTGCACAGCTTTGATTTCTGTCTGTAAACGAAAAGGTCTCTACAAATAAAATCTATTATTCATTATTATTATTATTATTACAGACATTTAGTCAGATTACATTGCCAGCCACACTTGCACACACAGGGGAGACAACAAAATCCAGACTTGACACAACGATGATGCCATTACTTGTATCAAATACACAGTGTTTATTGCTTTGAATGGTATATAAAAGTAATAAACAGCAGACGCCGTGTTGGAGTATCTAATGTACATGTTTGTGTTCGCACCAATGATGTGTTTGTTCAAACAGAGGCGTCTAGAGGGAAAGGGTGCTCCATGGGAAAGGGTGCTCCGTGGGAAAGGGTGCTCCGTGGGAAAGGGTGCTCCGTGGGAAAGGGTGCTCCGTGGGAAAGGGTGCTCCGTGGGAAAGGGTGCTCCGTGGGAAAGGGTGCTCCGTGGGAAAGGGTGCTCCGTGGAAAAGGGTGCTCCGTGGGAAAGGGTGCTCCGTGGGAAAGGGTGCTCCGTGGGAAAGGGTGCTCCGTGGGAAAGGGTGCTCCGTGGGAAAGGGTGCTCCGTGGGAAAGGGTGCTCCGTGGGAAAGGGTGCTCCGTGGGAAAGGGTGCTCCGTGGGAAAGGGTGCTCCGTGGGAAAGGGTGCTCCGTGGGAAAGGGTGAGGAGAGATAGCAATGGACAAGATAAGGATACGGCCGAGGCAAGGCAGGGAATAGCTGAAAGGATAAAGATCTGTTCAGATAAGAGTTTGATGTGAGGCTTGCTGAAACTGTTGGCTTTCATGGGTGTGTACGATATAAGAACCTCGTATTTTATCAGACCAATCAAATCACTCAGGCCCAACTATCCAAAGCCTGATTTGCCATCACCCCAGAATCTTTAGAGAAGAGTATGTGCCTCAAAACAGAGTGGACCTTTGAAACAACACCCCCTTTGAAACCCAGTGGACCATGTGAATGCACCTTAATCTTGACTGTGAGCTTTATGTGGGATTAACATAGAGTAGAGTTTGGGGAAAGTAGAGTTAGACGTAGTACAGTCGACTGTGAGTAGACTAGGGGTTTAGATGGAGTAGAGTTGATCCTCCACGTCTCTCTCTGACACCTCCCCAAACGTCTCCTGGTTCTCCTTCAGCAGCTGGAAGATGGCTGCCAGCTGCTCCCGTTGCACCCTGGGAAAAACACAAAGGTTTACAAATCTGAGTGTCCACTCTGCTGCCCTCACCTGGCCAAGGAAAAAGATAAAACATTGGGACAGGCTTGTTTATATACATCAAGTCTAGTCTACATTCATGCACAGATGGTTGACAACAACTGGTTCATGAAAAAAAGTGCAGAACCTAGGTCAGCAAAGCTAGATGATGGTACAACCCAGACAGAAAAAGCTATACGGACACTACTTACCTGCAAACTGACATTTCATTTCAGAATTAGTTCAATTTGGTTATGTTTTAGATTTTGGTTATTTGTTTTTCAGGTCAGCAGGTCAGCAGGTCAGCAGGCCTGCCTGCCTGCCTGCCTGCCTGCCTGCCTGCCTATTGAGATGCTGCCCAGTCCAGTACAGACCTCTGTTCCTCCTCCAGCTCCTCATCTTCTCCATCTGGCTGGTCCGCTGCATCCTGGGGGCGTATTTCATGGGCGCACATTCTGCTTCCACTTCTTCCATATCTGCTAAGAGAAAAGACCACCCCTCAGGGAACTGTAGGTGATCAAAGTATCTTCCTGGAATGTCCACCGGCGCTGAGGCGGGGTTTGAGTTCCAGCACTGTTGGCCAGACTGTCAGAGATGAAAAGAGAGACAGAGAGATGGAAGGAGAAAGTGCGGTTGAGAAACATTGGACTCAGGGCCGGCTCCAGGCACAAGTAGCATAAGTGGTCTCTAAGGACCCCCGACCTTATGGCTTGTTTTTTGCACAGGTTTTTGCACTGTGTCAACCATGGGACCTGTGCATTTCCAAATCATGTCCAATCAATGAAATTTACCACAAGTGGACTCCAATCAAGTTGTAGAAACATCTCAAGGATGATCAATGGGAACAGGATGCATCTGAGCTCAATTCCGAGTCTCATAGCAAAGGGTCTGAATACTTATGCAAATAATGTATCTATTTTTTGTTGTTGTTGCTAAAATAAAATAAAAAATAACAGTTTTCGCTTTGTTATTATGTTGTTTTTTTGTGTAGATCGAGGAGGAAAACATTTTTTAAATCCAATTTAGAATAAGGCTGTAACGTAAACAAAATGTGGGAAAAGTGAAGGGGTCTGAATACTCTCCGAATGCACTGTATGTTGTGCTGCTGCAGTGATTTCATGCCAGTCAAAGCTTGTTATGTAAATCAATTATATAGCTCATGTTTTTGACTTGTCCCTTTATCTGCTAGGTGCTGATCTAGCACTCGACTGTCTGTCTGACCAAGTCTCCTCTACTCCTCACTATTTATCTTCTCCCCCCATTGCTTTACCTCTTTATCCCACTCTCTCTCTCAGAAGGCTACTGACCTGACACCTGACTCTCCCCTTGTGTCACCTTGACACTCCCAAAGCACTCCCAAGGCATTCACTGTCCTCCTCCGGTTTGTCCGCAAAGGTTAGCCCTGCTACTGTCCCCTGTTTCTCCGTAAGATTTACCGACGGTCCTGATTTAACTAATCCAGTTTTCACCTCATCGCTCACGGATTGCACCAAAGAGCCCTCCTCCCCTGAGCGATCTGCTTTGGATGCTGCAAAGCCAGAGGACGAGTCAGCAGCAGAGTATCGTTGTTACTGAACCTTGAGGTCACCAGAGAAGTAGCAAGAAACGTGAAACGTGCTTTGTTGCTGTAATATTACCGATAACCGTGTCCACTAGTGTAGCTCGGAGAATGTATGGTGCTTGCAAGTCAACTGGTAACTCGTACAAAACGTGGTCAAATCAAGACGTCAGTGATCTTTGGATGACTGTTCAAAACGATTTTACCCAGTCGGAGCTATTTTTCCCGAGTTTCCAGTTGTTATGGACGCAATGAAGACGGATGCATCCGAATTCCCAGTTTTTTTGAACGCGACACGCATGGAAAGGAAACGTAATTTCCTTAATCGATGCAGTGCACAGGTCTATGGTCCGTTACAGTGAACGGCCAAAAGCGGTGAGAGGAGCGCACTTCTCAAACGGTCAGTGCTATCCGGGATCCTTGGGACGTCCCTACCCTAAACCCTCACCATAACCTATACCTTTAAACGTTTTAAATGTCCACTTCAAGGTTAAGGGACTTCCCAATGATCCCGGATAGCACTGACCCTTCTCAAATCTAACAATCTTCACAGCACAACTATGTCGTCAACAAGCATTGGAGTGGCACACACCCAATGACAAGAGTGTGCAAAGCTGTCAAGGCAACGGGTGGGCTACTTTGAAGAATCTCAAACGTAAAATATTTTAATTTGTTTATCAATACCCCATAATGCATGATCCCATGTGTTATTTCATAGTTTAAGTTATCACTAGTATTCTACAATGCAGAAAATAGTTTTAAAAAATAAAGAAAATCCCTTGGATGAGTAGGTGTATCTAAACTTTTGACTGGTACTGTACGTCTCTTTTCCATTAAATATATGTTCACATTTTTAAACTAGTTTTCATTAGGAAGGCATATATTTAAATTGAATTTTACTCTGCAAGTCGGTTGAGAACAAATTCTTATTTTCAATGACGGCCTAGGAACAGTGGGTCAACTGCCTTGTTCAGGGCCAGAACGACAGATGTTTACCTTGTCAGCTCGGGGATTCGATCTCGCAACCTTTCGGTTACGAGTCCAACGCTCTAACCACTAGGCTACCTGCCGCAGATGAAGTGTTATCAAAAGCACTCTTTTTTTTTTTTAAACGTGAAAACACAGAATCCTACTCATTACTCCACATGCCTATCTATGGTGCTTTCAAGACAACTGGGGAAAAAAACTAGATTAAATCATGACGTCAATCTTCAGGTCACAAAATTGGAGCTCAAGAAAGATTCCAGAGATGGATTTGGAATTCTGAATTATGACTGCCCTCCCCCCACCAGTTCTCAGTTGTCATGGACGCACTGAAGTCAGATATTCTCTAAGTTCCCAGTTGTTTTGAACGTGGCAATAAGTGGTTAGCTGACAAATACCCATCCAGGCGTTGTAAGATCCGGCAGGCGGCAGCAATGCCTGGGCAGAGGAACGCACCCATGACGTGGTTAGATGTTACATAAAATAACCAAGGAGGTGCACGTTTTGTCTTTTGCCCGAACACCACACAGCTGAGATCTGTTAGGCGTCAATAACGCCTGGGCAGCGGAACACGCCCAATGCTTTAGTAAGCTTGACCCTAGCAGCACCAAAACACAGGGACTGAGTATTGGGTGACCATTACATTGCAAGCTTCTCACTTACACGTTGCCCTTTCAGCACGGCATACTTTTGACTGAGAAAATGGCCTATGGGTATAGAGCAGATTTGACCAAGGTCTGGAACCTGCTCATTTTCTGTTCTACATAATTCATTGCACCCACCTAGTGTGCCAGCGTGAAAGCACTGGATTATATAGGAATGGCACTAATTGAGATCCAGATCTGTTTGAGTCATGGGCTATGCAGTGGTTCTCAAACCTCTCCTCATAAACCCAAGACGTTTCAGTTATGTTGTAGCCCTGAATTAGCTTACCTGGCTCACTTATTCAAGAGCTTGATAATGAGTTGACAAGTAAAATCGTGTGTGCTAGCGCTGGAATAGCTCTAATACATAGAATGGATGGAGGTCCCACAGGAAAGGTTTGAGAACCACCTGTATAGAGGAAGCACTGTGTCAAGAACTGGCTTGTGCACAGTAAAGGAATGGGTCTCACATTGTCTTTTGGGTACATAAGAGGTCTGTAGACCTATAGACTTTGTGTTTAATGGAAGATGAGCAAAGAGGAGAGCTGATGCCCATATTAAAGCAGACACATATTTGGTAAATATGCCCATCAGCTTCATTCAAGGTGTAGCAATACAATCATTGACTAAATAATATTACAAACATGTTTTTTTTCCATTTTCACAAGTGTAGAATTGCTAAAAATGGTAGTATACTCAACTCACGAGGAATCTAGTTTGAAAATCACTTAATGGGTATTGGCTAGCGGTGTGAAGGAGCCATTACCGATGGGCTCAAGGACTGTTAGGGCAGATCTTGTAACAAAATAGTGAATCAAATTAACCACAAATGTTTATTAGCATTCACCTAAAGCAGTTACAAGAAATCTTGCGAGGGTACACAAAATCCACAGATTCATTTGTTAAGCTAGTGGAATGCCCTTCATCCCTCCCCTATCGAGCCTTTTCCATCAACAATGTACAACCAGCTCACAACAGAGGGACTAAACCACAGTTGGAGGGGGGTTTGGGATAAGCTGGTGGAACTAGCTTGATCGAACAAACGTTAAACGCAGCGATCAGGCTGGTTCCACCAGGCTAGGGTTGGGAGAGAGAGAATGGGAAAAATGAGTGTATTTGTACATCAGGAATGGGAAGAGACCATATGAGAACAACACAGGGGGAAGAGATGGCGTGATCAGATCTACCACCACAGCTGTAATTGACTCTTACAAACCAGAACAAGGCAAACGGCAGCAGTAGCACCAAGACGAGCGCCGGGCGACAACTGCACCGGGCACTCACAGGGTACCGCAACACCCCCGCCAGCCACTGCACTGCCACCTCACCATCAGCACTGCATCGCACCTTAACAGCTAACCAGCAATACTCAACTGCTACACAACTGCGCCTAATGCACAAAAGATAACAAGAGGAGGAGGGTTAGAATTCACAGGAAAGCAAACTTAGAACAGAGAAACGGCAAGAAAGAAAAAAAAAAGATCTAGTAGACGTTAGGCAAAAAACAAAAACATAACACTGCTAGGCAGGTTAACCAATTACATAACACGTGACATTTGATACAATATTGGCTTATTATTTTTGTTCCTTCTCTCTTCCCTCTACATGTTACTGCTTTTGCTTAGAAAATAATGGAAAATATTTAGGGGCTATTCACTCTCCCTTTGCTAAAAATCAACTCTGCAAAAAAACAAAACACAGTTAACTCAAAAAACAGAATCTGTCTGTAGAGAATAAAAGACTACTAAATACAGAGAAAAGCTGTAGCTACTTCACCATAAAATGTTTTATTAACAAGATCAAATCAAAATGCAACAAACCAGCACTAACAATAAGACAAAATCCAGTATTCACCTCACAAAACCTTTAAACGTGTCCTCTACTCTAGTCATGGGAGTTACATCGCCTTGGTAATTATATAGTAGAGTCTTTCTGGGCAACTGAAACCAAATAAATCATTTTAGACCAAGTCACAATAACCTTTTGGTCAGTATTCTGTGGGGCATAGAGGGGTGTCCACTGGCAGACTTATGATCTGGTTGGCGTCCGCAGAGAAGAAGTCTCCATCGTATCTCACCTGGAAAGAAAAGACAAGCTGTGTTGGTGGCGGTCAAATGATACGCTGCTAGTTTGAGAACAGTTTGATTGTCTAGTCGTGTCAATCTAAAGTAAAATGTACAGATCGACCATTCCATCGAATGGTCGATCGACCATTCCATTCCACTTGTCGGTTTGTTTTTAAAATGGCGATTTAACATGTCAATTGTCCATGTTACAGAACTGACCCTTTCCCCTGTGGGCAGGAAATAAGTTCTTTACAGCGTCAGTCGTCTTCACACTCCAAGGGCCCCCAACCCAAAGCTACCTCTCAATATCACAATTGTTTGCTTATTTTTACTCAGGCATTTATTGGACAACAAACCTTGGGGTCCTCCCTCCTTCACCAGTGAGACCACAGACACAGTGGTACAGCCAGCAGAATTCTGTCTGTGGTCCTGTGAAAGTTCCGTACCTCACCACCACCTCACACCTCACCAACTGACAGCACGGACCACGCGTCGCCATTGACGACCTGCTCCATAGCAACCGCCATCGCACCCACCAACTCAGCAACAGGCAGGTCACATGGGCGGGTCGCGTCACACCACACTAACTGCTCTCACACTGCCATCTCTGCCACACCCCCACCTCTCTGTTTGACAAGAGGACCGCAGCTTGGAGGAGAGAATTCCACATTTAGGTAAACGAATGTTTGATTTTAGCACCCCGCCATAAATATAGCATCTCAAAAATAATAGGCCCATTTTATAAATATTGTAAACAATTTTACCCTACTTTACTTCTGACCTTCCATGTAGATAAAATCCTAATGTTGGCTGATGTGTCAGTTTGGTTGGATGTAAAAACATTGGTAGACACCCACACACTTGAATAAAAGCATTCAAGTGTACAGATATCCAGATTTATTTCCTGACTTGACTTGTGTACCCTGCAACTGCATGTTACTCGATGTGTGCACTACTTTCTGAACTGGTTCTAAAACCTAGTTTACAATGGTAGTTTCCCCGGCAACAACCCAGGGTCAGGATTCTGCAGTCTTGACTGGTACGCTGCAACGCTGGTGACTAAACAAGACTAAAGTGTCACTCAATATCAGACTGTCAAGGCTGCAGAACACTGTCCAACTGCATTTGAATTTAAACCTACTCTGTAGTCTCTCCTACACGAACTAAACTATCCTTACATATATGTGATGGTCACACCCCTTCTCCCCTTCCTTGTGTACCGTTTTAATGGCTCCGGGTTGGAGCTGTTGTTACTAAGAGTCGGTTCCGTTGTCCTCGGGGGACTTGGGCCTGCTCTTGGACCGCGACCTGGATTTGGAGCCTCTGTTGGAAGCCGGGCTGCGGGAGCGGGACCTGGAAGCACCACGGGACCTCGATCGAGATGGGGACTTGCTCTTGCGGGGGGTGCGGGACTTGGAACGGGATCTAGAGTAGGAACGAGACCGGGAGCGGCTGTAGTCACGGCCACGGGAGCGGCTCCTGCTCCGGGAACGACTGCGTCTGCGCCGACGGGGGCTGGCCGAACGACTGAGGGGGAAGAGGAGAAACATGGAGAAATCTTTACCTAGAGAAATTAACAGCAACGTAGGTTAAACAAGTCCCTGTCCTTTTGCTAGACTAATTGGAGATTTGCAACTCACAAACTCAACTGAAAACATGGTACCTAGCTCTCTACAAAAAGTAAACAAACTACTTCGCCAGACAAAAACCCATGCAAATGCTTAACTTGCCAACCAGTTAGCTTAGGTTTAAAGTAGCATGAAAAAGTAGCGGTGAAAAAAATAGCAAAATCAAGAAACTCCTACCCAAATAACGTGGACTCATCCTATAGTTTTATTTGTGGCCAACTCATTAAAAAAAATCTAAAACCCACATCAAAATTTTATCACGTTTGAGATGGCAATTTCCTCAGAGGATGATGTCATCCTGAGGATTAGTTTACCAATCAGCCGTCTACTTGCATTAATATTTTTAACAGCGATATGTGCCCACACTATTTGGTTGGTGTACCCCCACACCACTTAAACACAGGAAGGTTACTTTAACATACGGTCAAACTTCAGTTAAAAAGCAGTTCTCAGCTGTTAGCAGCCAATAGCCAGGTAACGGCACACAAGCGGCACACCGTGCATTGCTTGCTGTTTGTGGTTTTAGGAAGGGCTTTATAAATACATTTGATTTGACATTTCAGCAACAAAAAAACCCAGGTCGAAATGTATTGTTTACGAGGTTTAATGCTTAATTAAATAATTTGGTAATGACTCAAATTGCAATCATCCTATTTTAATTGCCAGTAAGAAACTGCTAGCCATTGGCTGCTAACAGCAGAGAGCTGGTCGCTAAATAACAAGCACCAACAGGGCCGATCGCCCTCTAGTGGCGAAAGTTAGAACAGCCGAAATTGCAGTCAGGATTTTTTTTAATTTTCGAGACTACCGTTACGTAACTCAAAATAAACTTAGCACAGTATGTAAATGATAAATGCAGGAGATCATAAAATGTATTTATTTTATAAAAATGCTGGAAGTGAATGCTGTAATTAAACAATTAACTATGCAAAAGAGAAAAACCCGTGTGCATTAAGGAAATAGACACCTGGCTCAAATAAATGCCATCTCTAATAAGCGCCTGTTGTGTTCAGTGATTTAAGCAAATGAACGCATGGGCCACTAATTTAAGTTTTACGTCACTTAATTACCATTAGTTTTTATGGAAAATTACTTCAAATATTTCATAGAAATGTGGAAACACGATTAAGTTTAAGTGCAATTATATTCTGAAAATATCTTATTATAATGATTCATGAAGATGTTATTCACTAGGGTTAATATTTTAATAAGATAATTCAATTCAATCAGAAACATTTGTAATTTTGGGTATTACATTTTGTCAACAAAAGATGATGCTTTGACTGAACTTGGCCAGTTACGTCATCGTTGCTGTAGTTTTCAACAATTGCTAGTTACGATGTTTTATTCAAACTGAACCAAAAACTTACCTCCTGCTCCTGCGACCATAGCCTCCGTGCCTCCTTGGAGGTCCACCGCCGCCTCGGCGCCCGAAGTGAGAGTCTGGTGGACGGCCATAGCGCGCCATCTGGACTCGCAGTTCCCGCCCGTCAAGCAAGGCCCCGTCCATCGCGTCCATCGCGTCTTCAGCGTCGCGGTTATCGTGGAACCGCACGAAAGCGAACCCGCGGCTCTCCTTGGTGTACCGATCGCGGGGGATGTACACGTCTCCCACCCGGCCGTACTTCTCGAAAACTCGTCGTAGTGTCTCAGGAGAAGTTCGGTAGGTGAGATTGTCCACTTTGAGCGAGGTCATACCCTCGACATCGGGCGGGGGCCTTCCGTAGCTCATCTTTGCTCCTCAATATGAAACAGCCAGACGATTACAAATCGAAAACAGACTATTCGGGACTTGTTTTCCGATGAAAATCGTTATTTTTGGTAAAATTCGATGTTGTTTTGCCGATTTCCAGGCCTACCTCACACACGTTCTCTCAACTCCTTGCACGTGAAATGGCGGCGCCAGAGCTTCCTTGTTCTGTGTGGGCGGGTTCAGAACTCCTCCCAGTGCCCCATAGAGGACTGGAGTAGTACAACATTTAACGCTCACTGATCATGTCAAGGTGGAAACAGCAACATTGTTCAAGTGTATTTTACGTCTGCTACATTAGGTTATACAAAAGCATACCGTTTGTACATTATAGGCTGCAACGCTGTAGCCATCTAGCCTACGTGGTATGTTATCAGTTTCTCATTATTTTATCACTGTTCAGTTCAGATACAAGTCTATACTTGCCAAATTGCCTATCAATAATGATGCGTGTAGCCTAAATTGATTGATAAATTGATTGTCTATTTCTGTCCAAATTTCAAAGACACATTTAATTGTATATGTATAATTACGCATCTCTGCATGTCGTTGTAACAGTCACTATACATTGCATTATTAAGCCATCATCTGCTGCAGCATTGCAGTGATTCGTTCCCACATTTGGGGAAGGTCACGTTATAGCGAACCGGGAGCTGCCTGCCTGCTGATATTGTACTGCGCAAAACCCATAGTCCGGATTTGTGCCTGACGTCATGGGTAGCCACCATTAGATTCGTTCTTTGACAATTGGAGCACGGAGAGTCCAAGCAAAGATAGCCATCAGCATCCCCGCACGGCCTTACAAACGGGAGAGAACAAACAGAAAAGATGTCGAGTGGACCGTTATACGGCGCTACATAGGGAGACACCTCGTTTTCCTCCTCAAAGCGGCCCCCGAAAAGCGCTGCAGTGGAGAGGAGAATGCGTCGCTAAGTGAAAGGATACATAGCGTTGCTGTTAAAGGGACGCAATTGTTGCTTTTCTGCCTCTAAACAAACAGTGACAGCCCCACGGGGCTTTGGATAAAGCAATAACAACAACTAATCCCCAGAACGAGCACAACAACTAGGCTACGGCTGCTAACCAAGGACATAAACCAAGAATAACAATGGAAACGGCAGCAGGAACTGGTTTAAGTTAAAGACAATAGAGATTTTCGAGAATAGCGAATGTTTTCTTGGTATGTACGTTAATTTGAGCTTTTATATTCTGTGGAAATGGGAGCTTTGACCAGCAGACAAAATGCAGGAGTGGAAGAGGTCGATATACCGTCCAACTCGGTGTACCGCTATCCACCGAAATCTGGTAAGTGGTGCCTGTGCCTCATTGGCGACAGCACACTCATGAATAGGAGCGAACCTAGCCTGGAAACGCCACATTGAATTCTATGTCAGGCATAAATGAGTTTATCAGAATAGTTTCCTGTCATGAGCTGTACAAGCCAGAATGCTGAATATAATTATATTTTAAAGGCCCTTTGCAGTCAAAAACATGATTTTTCCCGTGTTTTATATATATTTCCATAATGAGGTAGGAATAATACTGTGAAATTGTGAACATGATGATATACCTTTTTTGGTGTAAGAGCTGTTTGAAAATACCGCCTGAAATTTCCACCTTTTTTGGTGGGGTGGAGTTTTGGCCTTCCATTCTTATAATCACCATGTGTTAAATTCACTAATAGACCAATAAGAAAGAGAGTTCCAAACTTCTCTGCCAATAATATCTCATTTTCAGTTTTCCCCTCTCAGACCACTCCCCAAATTCTTGCTTGAGAAATTGCTCTTGCCAAGAAGCTATTTTTGTTTTGTTTTTGACCATTTTAGTTGAGCCCAATCACAGTAAGTTACTTAATTGTTACCCAGACAATATTTGATATTAAAGTGTCCACTTACATTTTTCAAATGACCGATTTTAAAAATCTGTTTATTTATGGCCCTGTAAATCGAACCCTGCCCTTATGCTAGGTATAAGATACAACATGAGTGGTAACGGATGTGTGTGTGGAGGAGGGTTGATATCCAAGGACACAGAGACAGCCAGTGTAACCAGACTCCCTGTCTGCTATTCTACTGCATCTGAATCTCTGGCTGCAGGTCCTTAGATTATGTAGAGGAGTATGTCTGGCTGCAGGTCCTTAGATTATGTAGAGGAGTATGTCTGGCTGCAGGTCCTTAGATTATGTAGAGGAGTATGTCTGGCTGCAGGTCCTTAGATTATGTAGAGGAGTATGTCTGGCTGCAGGTCCTTAGAATATGTAGAGGAGTATGTCTGGCTGCAGGTCCTTAGATTATGTAGAGGAGTATGTCTGGCTGCAGGTCCTTAGATTATGTAGAGGAGTATGTCTGGCTGCAGGTCCTTAGATTATATAGAGGAGTATGTCTGGCTGCAGGTCCTTAGATTATGTAGAGGAGTATGTCTGGCTGCAGGTCCTTAGATTATGTAGAGGAGTATGTCTGGCTGCAGGTCCTTAGATTATGTCTCCCTTTGTCTCTGGTTAAGTCCAAAAATGGCACCCTTCTTAACTGTGCTACTTCTGACCAGGGCCCATCGTTCACTATGGGTATAGGGTACCATTCCAGACTCAAACCCTGTTTCTGCAAAGGGAAGGATCACTGCCGCTACCTCGCTCTCCAACCAAGGTGCATAAATGTAAGCGCAAACTGAAGAAGAGAGGCTATTCAGCAACACTTGGAGGACAATGAAATGAAGTAAATAAACATCTTTATTGCTAATACCCATCCTCCCAAATGACCTGCATTCAGTTTGGATTCTCATAGGCTTACTTTCACCCAGTGGTGAACATTTGGTTTTAGAAGTGAGGGGGGCATCATTTTTATAATATTTTTTAAAATCCAGCTGGATAAAAACTCCAAAACAGTTTACCCGACCGCTTGGAGGCATCAACATGGTCCTAAAGCACACCGTTGCCCTATTTGTATCACATTCCAATGATAAAACTGGGGGGGACAAAAATGCTATTTTAGAATTTGGGGGGGGGGGGACATGTCCCCTTGTTCCCAGTGAAAGTTGCGCCCCTGCGTTCACTTATCCAGTCATGACCGATCAGTCATTGCATTTAAGAAGAGAGAATTGTTTTTTTTAGAATAAGACTGCGTTAGCATGCTGAGCTAAAGCGTATGAATTAGCCTAGGGAGCTAACACAAGCCTTAAGGTGTGAGACAAGGTCACTTGAGCGTTGTTTACTGAACCACTTCCATCACCGTTATTGAGTAGCTATGGCCTGGCCTGGGATCTCTACTTGGATTGCTCAGCCTCAGCTTTGTGTGTGTGTGTCTGTGCAGAAATACACACAGTGGGCATTCAAGGGCAGTTGATAGGCTTACAATCCCTACAGCTGATTATAATTTGAATGGTATCTGGCTGTCTGCGTTTCTATGACCCTTTCAAAACATACATTCAAATTATTTCTCCACCAGGCAGTGTCACAAAAAAAAGGTGTTTTGTTCCTGATCAGAATCATCTATTTATTGAAATCTTACCTTTATTTAGTCAGTTAAGAACAAATTCTTATTTTCAATGACGGCCTAGGAACAGTGGGTTGTTCCGGGGCAGAATGACAGATTTGTACCTTGTCAGCTCTGGGGTTTGAACTTGCAACCTTTCAATTGCTAGTCCAACACTCTAACCACTGGGCTACCCTGCTGCCCCAATTTCTGAGTTGAAAAACACAAAGTGTTTGAAATCTTACAAGCACTGCTTGTGGGGTGGAAACAGCCGGAACAGCTACGTTGATTCAGACCAGCCAACCCTAGTCTGCTGTTTACCAGACATTACTTTACTGTGTAACCACAGATCTAGGATCAGTTACATTACCACAAACCGTAATTTAGCAAATAGGGGGATAAAGACATTTCTGATATAAAATCAGTGCTTAGAGGCAATGTCTACTGTACCTATCCCCTTTCTGTTTCTCTCCCTATTGGCTAAGATTAGAACCAGGGTTGGAACACCTTGTCCTAGCTCGGTGAGCTCCTTTAACTGTCCTCTGTTCAAGTAAAAGGGGAGAAACCTATTTGGGCTATAGTGTCTGTATTGGGATCAGGTTTGCTCACTCCCTCTTCTTGTTCCCCACAGGAAGCTACTTTGCCAACCACTTCATCATGGGCGGGGAGAAGTTTGACTCCACCCACCCCGAGGGATACCTGTTCGGAGAGAACACCGACCTCAACTTCCTGGGAATCAGACCAGTGGCGGTACTGATTCTCACACTAAGCTACACTACACTAAACCTGGGTTCAAATATTATGTACTATTTAAGGTATTTAAATTACTTTCAAAGACATTTGGAAGTAAGTATTCAGATATTTTTTATTTTAAAAGGCAGGTTGTTGAATATTGGAATGTATTTAGAAATACACTTGGCAAGCATTTGAAAATACTCACATACACTCCCATGACATCTTTCTCTCTCTGTGTCTTGCTTGCTCTACATTTTAGTCATTTAGTAGAAGCTTTTATCCAGAGTGACTTACAGTAAGTAGTGAGTGCATACATTTTTGTATTGGTCTCCCGTGAGAATCAAACCCACAACCGTGGCATTGCGAGCATCATGCTCTACCAACTGAGCTACACAGGATATCTCTCTGTCTCTCTCTTTCTCTGTCTCTCTCAAATTCCGTTATATAAGTCATCCTGCCCTCTCTAAGCAGATGGCAATGTAGAGCCACATCTCTCTTCCCCACTCACTACATCTCTCTCCTCTCTCCCGGAGTTGTTAACTGTGATCTGCAGCACAGGTCTAGTGTATTTCAGATGAAATTGACCCCTACTCTGGATTTGTACAGCTGTGTGTGTGTGCGTGCGACTGGAAGTACACAAGCCTGTGATGTTGGGGATTTAGACAGCAGCTTACTGCAGTAATTATGGTTGGAAAAGGAGAGTATATTACTGGAAACTTTTAAAGTTTACCAGTAAACTACCAGAATTCAATCTTTCTTTCAAGGATTTGAAGTAATCTCACAAGACATGTAGTGGCCCTTTTGGGTATTTTAGATTATCCCAGGTGTCTGTAATTATCTCTGGCCCTCTGTGTGACCTTATCACATGTCAATAATATCACACCATTAAATAAGATGATTTAAAAATAAACAAATAGTATGACAAAGTTTTAAAGCATTATCTTAAATATAAACCACAAAGTTAAATAATACCATTGGTGTTTAATATGAGCATTTCAGCATAATATCATTTTTTAGGCACTTTTATTTATTTGACTAAAACAATATGTATTTGTTTATCAATGTTTTGTGGTCAAACTGGTGGCAGTTGTGAAGAAAAGTCAATAATTGGAGGAGTTGAAGAGTTCATTGAAAATAATGCCGTTGTTGATTAGATGTTTTTGTTCATTAATTAGGCTATTTTCTCTTGAACCATATGGTCTATCTACTAGAAAGTCATGGAAAATATTGACATACAGTTGAAGTCTAAAGTTTACATACACCTTAGCCAAATACATTTAAACTCAGTTTTTCACAGTTCCTGACATTTAATCCTAGTAAAAATTCCCTGTCAGTTAGGATCACCACTTTATTTTAAGAATGTGAAATGTCAGAATAATAGTAGAGAGAATGATTTATTTAAGCTTTTATTTCTTTCATCACATTCCCAGTGGGTCAGAAGTTTACATACACTCAATTGGTATTTGGTAGCATTGCCTTTAAATTGTTTAACTTGGGTCAAACGTTTCGGGTAGCCTTCCACAAGCTTCCCACAATAAGTTGGGTAATTTTGGCCCATTCCATCTGACAGAGGTTTGTAGGCCTCCTTACTCGAGATATATATATCACTCACATCCGTAGCCATGAAGTGCTTTGAAAGGTTGGTAATGGCTCACATCAACACCATTATCCCAGAAACCCTAGACCCACTCCAATTTGCATACCACCCAAATAGATCAACAGATGATGCAATCTCTATTGCACTCCACACTGCCTTTTCCCACCTGAACAAAAGGAACACCTACGTGAGAATGCTATTCATTGACTACAGCTCAGCATTCAACACCATAGTGCCCTCAAAGCTCATTACTAAGCTAAGGATCCTAGGACTAAACACCTCCCTCTGCAACTGGATCCTGGACTTCCTGACGGGCTGCCCCCAGGTGGTGAGGGTAGGTAACAACACATCTGCCACGCTGATCCTCAACACTGGAGCTCCCCAGGGGTGCAGGCTCAGTTCCCTCCTGTACTCCCTGTTCACCTACGACTGCATGGCCTGGCACGACTCCAACACCATCATTAAGTTTGCAGACGACACAACAGTGGTAGGCCTGATCACCGACAATGACGAGACAGCCTATAGAGTGGAGGTCAGAGACCTGGCCGGGTGGTTCCAGAATAACAACCTATCCCTCAACGTAACCAAGACAAAGGAGATGATTGTGGACTACAGGAACAGGAGGACCGAGCACACCCCCATTCTCATCTATGGGGCTGTTGTGGAGCAGGTTGAGAGCTTCAAGTTCCTTTGTATCAACAACAAACTATAATGGTCCAAACACACCTAGACAGTCGTGAAGAGGGCACGACAAAGCCTATTCCCCCCCAGGAAAATAAAAAGATTTGGCATGGGTCCTGAGATCCTCAAAAAGTTCTACAGCTGCAACATCGAGAGCATGGTTGCATCACTGTCTGGTATGGCAATTGCTCGACCTCCCGACCGCAAGGCACTACAGAGGTTAGTGCGTACGGCCCAGTACATCAGGCAGGCAGCTGGGACTCAGCTGCCTGCCTTCCAGGACCTCTACACCAGGCGTTGTCTGAGGAAGGCCCCAAAAAATTTCAAAGACCCCAGCCACCCCAGTCATAGACTGTTCTCTCTACTACCGTATGGCAAGCGGTACCAGAGTGCCAAGTCTAGGACAAAAAGGCTTCTCAACAGTTTTTACCCCCAAGCCAAAAGAGTCCTGAACAGGTAATCAAATGGCTACCCGGACTATTTGCATTGTGCGCACCACCCCAACCCCCCCTAACCCCTCTTTTACGCTGCTGCTACTCTCTGTTTATCATATATGCATAGTCACTTTAACTATACATTCATGTACAGTCGTGGCCAAAAGTTTTGAGAATCACACAAATATTAATTTCCACAAAGTTTGCTGCTTCATTGTGATATTTTTGTCAGATGGTACTATGGAATACTGAAGTATAATTACAAGTGTTTCATAAGTGTCAAAGGCTTTTATTGACAATTACATCAAGTTGATGCAAAGAGTCAATATTTGCAGTGTTGACCCTTCTTTTTCAAGACCTCTGCAATCTGCCCTGGCATGCTGTCAATTACAGTGCCTTGCGAAAGTTTTCGGCCCCCTTAATCTTTGCGACCTTTTGCCACATTTCAGGCTTCAAACATAAAGATATAAAACTGTATTTTTTTGTGAAGAATCAACAACAAGTGGGACACAATCATGAAGTGGAACGACATTTATTGGATATTTCAAACTTTTTTAACAAATCAAAAACTGAAAAATTGGGTGTGCAAAATTATTCAGCCCCTTTACTTTCAGTGCAGCAAACTCTCTCCAGAAGTTCCGTGAGGATCTCTGAATGATCCAATGTTGACCTAAATGACTAATGATGATAAATACAATCCACCTGTGTGTAATCAAGTCTCCGTATAAATGCACCTGCACTGTGATAGTCTCAGAGGTCCGTTAAAAGCGCAGAGAGCATCATGAAGAACAAGGAACACACCAGGCAGGTCCGAGATACTGTTGTGAAGAAGTTTAAAGCCGGATTTGGATACAAAAATATTTCCCAAGCTTTAAACATCCCAAGGAGCACTGTGCAAGCGATAATATTGAAATGGAAGGAGTATCAGACCACTGCAAATCTACCAAGACCTGGCCGTCCCTCTAAACCTTCAGCTCATACAAGGAGAAGACTGATCAGAGATGCAGCCAAGAGGCCCATGATCACTCTGGATAACTGCAGAGATCTACAGCTGAGGTGGGAGACTCTGTCCATAGGACAACAATCAGTCGCATATTGCACAAATCTGGCCTTTATGGAAGAGTGGCAAGAAGAAAGCCATTTCTTAAAGATATCCATAAAAAGTGTCGTTTAAAGTTTGCCACAAGCCACCTGGGAGACACACCAAACATGTGGAAGAAGGTGCTCTGGTCAGATGAAACCAAAATTGAACTTTTTGGCAATAATGCAAAACATTATGTTTGGCGTAAAAGCAACACAGCTGAACACACCATCCCCACTGTCAAACATGGTGGTGGCAGCATCATGGTTTGGGCCTGCTTTTCTTCAGCTGGGACAGGGAAGATGGTTAAAATTGATGGGAAGATGGATGGAGCCAAATACAGGACCATTCTGGAAGAAAACCTGATGGAGTCTGCAAAAGACCTGAGACTGGGACGGAGATTTGTCTTCCAACAAGACAATGATCCAAAACATAAAGCAAAATCTACAATGGAATGGTTCAAAAATAAACATATCCAGGTGTTAGAATGGCCAATTCAAAGTCCAGACCTGAATCCAATCGAGAATCTGTGGAAAGAACTGAAAACTGCTGTTCACAAATGCTCTCTATCCAACCTCACTGAGCTCGAGCTGTTTTGCAAGGAGGAATGGGAAAAAATGTCAGTCTCTCGATGTGCAAAACTGATAGAGACATACCCCAAGCGACTTACAGCTGTAATCGCAGCAAAAGGTGGCGCTACAAAGTATTAACTTAAGGGGGCTGAATAATTTTGCACGCCCAATTTTTCAGTTTTTGATTTGTTAAAAAAGTTTGAAATATCCAATAAATGTCGTTCCACTTCATGATTGTGTCCCACTTGTTGTTATATCTTTGTTTGAAGCCTGAAATGTGGCAAAAGGTCGCAAAGTCCAAGGGGGCCGAATACTTTCGCAAGGCACTGTAACTTCTGGGCCACATCCTGACTGATGGCAGCCCATTCTTGCATAATAAATGCTTGGAGTTTGTCAGAATTTGTGTGTTTTTGTTTGTCCACCCGCCTCTTGAGGATTGACCACAAGTTCTCAATGGGATTAAGGTCTGGGGAGTTTCCTGGCCTTGGTCCCAAAATATTGATGTTTTGTTCCCAGAGCCACTTAGTTATCACTTTTTCCTAATGGCAAGGTGCTCCATCATGCTGGAAAAGGCATTGTTCATCACCAAACTGTTCCTGGATGGTTGGGAGAAGTTGCTCTCGGAGGATGTGTTGGTACCATTCTTTATTCATGGCTGTGTTCTTAGGCAAAATTGAGTGAGCCCACTCCCTTGGCAGAGAAGCAGCCCCACACATGAATGGTCTCAGGATGCTTTACTGTTGGCATGACACCGGACTGATGGTAGCGCTCAACTTGTCTTCGCCGGACAAGCTTTTTTCCGGATGCCCCAAACAATCGTAAAGGGGATTCGTCAGAGAAAATGACTTTACCCCAGTCCTCAGCAGTCCAATCCCTATACCTTTTGCAGAATATCAATCTGTCCCTGATGTTTTTCCTGGAGAGAAGTGGTTTCTTTGCTGCCCTTCTTGACACCAGGCCATCCTCCAAAAGTCTTTGCCTCACTGTGCGTGCAGATGCACTCACCTGCCTGATGCCATTCCTGAGCAAGCTCTGTACTGGTGGTGCTTCGATCCCGCAGCTGAATCAACTTTAGGAGACAGTCCTGGCTCTTGCTGGACTTTCTTGGGTGCCCTGAAGCATTCTTCACAATAATTGAACCACTCTCCTTGAAGTTCTTGATGATCCGATAAATGGTTGATTTTAGGTGCAATCATACTGGCAACAATATCCTTGCCTCTGAAGCACTTTTTGTGCAATGCAATGGTGACGGCACGTGTTTCCTTGCAGGTAACAATGGTTGACAGAGGAAGAACAATGATTCCAAGCACCACCCTCCTTTTGAAGCTTCCAGTCTGTTATTCAAACTCAATCAGCATGACAGAGTGATCTCCAGCCTTGTCCTCGTCAACACTCACACCTGTGTTAACGAGAGAATCACTGACATGATGTTAGCTGGTCCTTTTGTGGCAGGGCTGAAATGCAGTGGAATTTTTTTGTGGGGGATTCAGTTAATTTGCATGGCAAAGAGGGACTTTGCAATTAATTGCAATTCATCTGATCACTCTTCATAACATTCTGGAGTATACGCAAATTGCCATCATACAAACTGAGGCAGCAGACTTTGTGAAAATTAATATTTGTGTCCTTCTCAACTTTTGGCCACGACTGTACATACTACCTCAATTGGGCCGACCAACCAGTGCTCCCGCACATTGGCTATCCGGGCTATCTGCATTGTGTCCCACCACCCGCCAACCCCTCTTTTACGCTACTGCTACTCTCTATTCATCATAGATGCATAGTCACTTTAACCATATCTACATGCTACCTCAATCAGCCTGACTAACCGGTGTCTGTATATAGCCTCGCTACTGTATATAGCCTGTCTTTTTACTGTTGTTTTTATTTCTTTATTTACCTAACACCTTTTTTGCACTATTGGTTAGAGCCTGTAAGGAAGCATTTCACTGTAAGGTCTACAGTTGATGTATTCGGCGCACATGACAAACTTTGATTTGATTTGAATGTCCTTTGCTGTTGTCCTGGGATTGATTTGCACTTTTCCCACCAAAGTAGGTTCATCTCTAGGAGACAGAACGCATCTCCTTCTTGAGCGGTATGACGGCTGCGTGGTCCCATGGTGTTTATACTTGCGTACTATTGTTTGTACAGATGAACGTGGTACCTTCAGGCGTTTGGACATTGCTCCCAAGGATCAACCAGACTTGTGGAGGTCTACAATTATTTTTCTGAGGTCTTGGCTGATTACATTTGATTTTCCAATGATGTAAAGCAAAGAGGCACTGAGTTTGAAGGTAGGCCTTGAAATACATCCATAGCTAAACCTCCAATTGACTCAAATTATGTCAATTAGCCTATCAGAAGCTTCTAAAGCCATGACATTTTTTTTAAATTTTCCAAGCTGTTTAAAGGCACAGTCAACTTGGTGTATGTACATTTCTGACCCACTGGAATAGTGATACTGTGAATTATAAGTGAAACAATCTTTCTGTAAACAATTGTTGGAAAAATTACTTGTGTCAAGCACAAAGTAGACGTCTTAACCGACTTGCCGAAACTATAGTTTGTTAACAAGAAATTTGTGGAGTGGTTAAAAAACTAGATGTAATGCCTCCAACCTTAGTGTATGTAAACTTCCGACTTTAACTGTACATAAAACATTTGTACTATATATTCATACTTAAAAAAACATATTATTGAAGTATAAATGACCAAATTTATAATATACTGTATTGTCACACATTTTCTGATAATTACTGAAGATTCCGGTAACTTTGGTAGATGACTGGTAGCTTTGCAACCCTACCTGTAAAACAGAGTCACATTACGACTATAGAGAGAAAGAGGGGTGTGTGTGTGTGTGTGTGTGCTTGCATGTTCAGATCTCATAGCAGAACTCTACTGGAGTGTGTTTTTTTAATGTTTCGGTATTCCGTATTTTAACAGCAGGACCCTTTCCTGGAAACCACACACACACACACAAACACACACACACACACACACACCTCCCCCCAGAAGAGCGGTGTAGAGGTATCCAACCACATCCTCCCTCCCTACTGGATGGCATGTTCCATAGAGGTTCTTCTATACACATTGTACAGTACTTTCAGTCATTTAGCAGACACTTATCCAGAATGACGTACAAAAAGTGCATTCGTCGAAAATAAGTAAACAACCGCAGATCAAGGTCACTAAACCTGTTTTCTAAAATGGCACGTTATCAGCCTGACTGCCAGGACGAATAAAGAAGTATAAACCACACCTTCAACATAATGCATTTGAGATAGTTTAATGCAGGAAAGGTTACAAGGTATGAATGTAGAATAATGTTATTCAGAATGAATTTGAGATAGGAATGAGGTTGGATGATTGTTAGATGGTTGTAGAATGGAAGAGTCTTGAAAGGTGCCGTCAGAGATGGTGTTGTAAGACGAAGAGGAAAAGTCAATGATAGTTGGTTGGTTGGTGGAGATTTATGGTTGGTGGAGATTTATGGTTGGTGGAGATTTATGGTTGGTGGAGATGTATGGTTGGTGGAGATTTATGGTTGGTGGAGATTTATGGTTGGTGGAGATTTATGGTTGGTGGAGATTTATGGTTGGTGGAGATTTATGGTTGGAGGATGATGGTTGGTGGAAGTTGATGGTTGGTGGAGGATGATGGTTGGTGGAGATTGATGGTTGGTGGAGATTGATGGTTGGTGGAGGATGATGGTTGGTGGAGATTGATGGTTGGTGGAGATTGATGGTTGATGGAGGTTGATGGTTGATGGTTGGTGGAGGATGATGGTTGGTGGAGGATGATGGTTGGTGGAGGATGATGGTTGGTGGAGGATGATGGTTGGTGGAGGATGATGGTTGGTGGAGATTGATGGTTGGTGGAGATTGATGGTTGGTGGAGATTGATGGTTGGTGGAGGATGATGGTTGGTGGAGATTGATGGTTGGTGGAGATTGATGGTTGATGGAGGTTGATGGTTGATGGTTGGTGGAGGATGATGGTTGGTGGAAGTTGATGGTTGTTGGAGGATGATGGTTGGTGGAAGTTGATGGTTGGTGGAGGATGATGGTTGGTGGAGGATGATGGTTGGTGGAGGATGATGGTTGGTGGAGGATGATGGTTGGTGGAGGATGATGGTTGGTGGAGGATGATGGTTGGTGGAGATTGATGGTTGGTGGAGATTGATGGTTGGTGGAGATTGATGGTTGGTGGAGATTGATGGTTGGTGGAGGATGGTGGTTGATGGTTGGTGGAGGTTGATGGTTGGTGGAGGATGATGGTTGGTGGAGGATGATGGTTGATTGTTGGTGGAGGATGATGTTTGGTGGAGCTTAATGGTTGGTGGAGGATGATGGTTGGGGAGGATGTTGCTTGGTCGTCGCATGGATCGGGAAGGGGAGATGAAGACTGAGTGTTGGGGTGGGAGTCCTGGTGGTCTCTGCTTCTCAGCACAGAGTTAATCCCCCTTATGGCCCCTGAAAAACAAGAAGGGAGGAAACAGGTGGTGGAGGGATGATGGATGACGGGTGGTGGAGGGATGAGAAACAACAACAGATTAGGATAACAGGATCTGGATACTATAGATGCAGTTACTTTACACAAACATCATAATGTCAGTTAAATAATTAAGCGTTGGACATTTTGTATTTTTGACCCACTCAACTCTCTTCTTACACAGTCAGCAACAAACACACAGTACACCGGAGAAAGACACTCAGATTGTGCAAAGTCCACTAATAAAAGCTGGAAAAGAAAATGTATCTATTGTTTTAAGTGGGTGAAGTATCCAGGACAATGCTTTGTACTAACCCACATGATTCAACTGATCAAGGGCTTGGTGATTAGTTGATCAGATCATGTGACACTTTTGTCATTGTTATTGATGTGACCTTTTGTGATTGGTTCCTTTACAGTTTCCCTATGCGGCCCCGCCTCCTCAGGAGCCAGTAAAGACGCTACGAAGCCTTATAAACATCCGTAAAGATACACTGAGACTCGTACGGTGAGTATCTCACACACAATTTACTTCTAGTTTATATCCCCTTCATTATTATTTTACTTATGCTTACAGATGTAAGATCTTAATTGCATCACCCTTTTGTGAGAATTTTACTGCACAGTAGGAAATGCAAACTTGTAGTGTGTTTGAGGTTTAAAAGGCTTCTAAGGTTTGTAATTTCCACTTTTAAAATGTTAGACTTGATTTTCTCAAAGGAAAATGTATCAACCCTTACAAAAAAGATCCATTAACTATAATCCACATAATAATTCAGCATTCTTTAGGATTCTTTTCGTCCTGTCTCAAACCGGCTCAAATTAAAATCCTACATCTGTAGTCTGTTTTATTGCACTAGTCCAACATCTGAACTTCTCCCCCCAGAACCAAATAGCTGGCCGGAGGCTTTCACAAGCTTCGGTTGTGGGTTGCCGAGTTTACCCCCTATACTGTTATTACATTATTGGAACGGTGTGTAGGTGACGCTACCTGTGTTTCTGCATGCTGGCAGGTGTAGTGAGGACCTGAAACCACCAGGGGAGAACGTGGCAGGGAAAAGCAAAGCCTGTTACAACATAGAGTTCACCTTCGACGCTGACACACAGGTGGCCATCACCATCTACTATCAAGCTATAGAGGAGTTCCACAACGGAGTGCCTATGTAAGTGTGTGTGTGTGTGTGTGTGTGTGTGTGTGTGTGTGTGTGTGTACATGTTTATCTCTCCTAACTCTCTGCATCTCTCCTATAGCTACATTCCCCAGGACAGCTCTCTCCAGTCAGAGACGGTGCACTTTAAGAGAGGAGTCTGTCAGCAGTTCTGTCTGCCCTCCCACTCCATCAATTTGTCAGAGTGGGCCGATGAGGAGGTACGGTCTGTGTGTGTGTTTAGGCATATTACTAACAAAGTATGTGTGTTTTCAGTGTATAACCTCTCTTTCTCACCCCCTTTTCTCTCTTTTACACCAACCCCTCTGTCTCGCTCTCTCTCTTTTCCTCCACCCTCTCTCTCTCTCTCTTTTACACCAACCCCTCTGTCTCGCTCTCTCTCTTTTCCTCCACCCTCTCTCTCTCTCTATCCCTCTTTCTAGTTGCTGTTTGACATGGATAAGGATGTGTTTCCCATGGTCGTTCAAGCGACAGTAGACGAGGGGGAAGATCACATGGGTCACTCCCATGTCCTCCTGGCCACCTTTGAGAAGGTAAGGAGCTTTAAGTCTGATGTGCTGTAGGATCGCAAGGAAAGTGTTACATTTACAACGTGTTGAAGTATGTTAACTTTTACTCATTAGGTATCTTAACGTTTGTCTGAAATGTTTTGAAATGTTTGACTCTTAAAAGTATCCCACTGGGCACAAACTGGTTGAATCAACGTTGTTTCCACATCATTTCAACCACAACAAAAATCGATATGATAACATTGAATCAAGGTGGAAAACTGAATTCAGTCATCATCATTTTCAGTCATCCAACTTTTAAGCTAAATCCATTGACATGCTTCAAATGTTTGTTGATTTCACATTGAATTCACGTTGGTTGTCAACTCAATCAAATGTAAATGTAAAAAACTAGATGTTGAAATGCCGTCTGTGTCCAGTGGGATTGGATTGTTGTTAAGCGTCAGCTAAGTATCTACTGTTTGTTCCACAGCACATGGATGGAAGCTACTGTGTCAAACCTCTGAAACAGAAACAAGTGGTGAGTTTGTTTCCACCAGATCCTTTTCCTCTCTCTCTCTTCTCTTTGTCTTCTCTCTCTTACTCTCTTCTCCCTCTCTTCTCTTTGTCTTCTCTCTCTCTCTTCTCTCTCTCTCGCTCTCTTGTCTCTCTCACTCTCTTCTCTCTCTCTCGCTCTTTTGTCTCTCTCACTCTCTTCTCTCTCTCTCACTCTCTTCTCTCTCTCTCACTCTCTTCTCTCGCTCTCTTCTCTTTGTCTTCTCACTCTCTTCTCTTTGTCTTCTCACTCTCTTCTCTTTGTCTTCTCACTCTCTTCTCTCTCTCACTCTTGTCTCTCTCTCTCTCTTCTCTCTCTCACTCTCTTCTCTCACTCTTGTCTCACTCTGTATTCTATCTTGCCCCTCTCTCTTTCCTGCCTGTTATTGCCTCCCCCTTTTCCTCCAAACCCTCTCTCCCCCTTTCACCATGCTTCCTGGTATATTATATAGTGAAACCGTCTCTCTCTCATCCCCAACACGTTTCTTCTCCAGGTGGATGGGGTGAGTTACCTTCTTCAGGAGATCTACGGCATCGAGAACAAGTACAACAGCCAAGAATCAAAGGTACCAAGTTGAGAATTTTGGTTGTTTAGGACATGGACTAGTGAACACCTGATTTAACTCATTGAGGGCATGATGATTCGTTGCCAAGTTGAATCAGGTGTTTTTTGTTGTTGTCCGCGGCTACAATAAAACTGTGTTAGAGGGACGGAAGTTGGGAACCATTGCTCTAACCAGTTCTACAGAGAGTCATTTTGAAAGTTTTGAACAAAAAGCATTGTGTTCAGTAGTCCGTGCCCTAAACACACTGAGTTAGAGTATATGGACAGTGAATCTCATTTTTACTGTGTTTGACCAAGCTACCATACTGCTCTCTGAATGTAACGATGTGGTGATTGATTGATTGATTGATTGATTATGTTGTCACCAGGTTGCGGATGATGAGATCAGTGATAACAGTGCGGAGTGTGTGGTGTGTCTGTCGGACGTCCGCGACACACTCATCCTGCCCTGCAGACACCTGTGTCTCTGTAATGCCTGCGCCGACACTCTCCGCTACCAGGCCAACTGCTGCCCCATATGCAGACTGCGTGAGTCTATAATGTCTGTAATGCTACAAAATACCTTTGTAAGCCATAGGTCGGCATTTGTGAGCTTCATAGCAATACATCTAATACATTCTCAGTTAAATCAAATCACATTTTATTTGTTACATGCGCCAAATACAACAAGTGTAGACCTTACAGTGAAATTCTTACTTACAAGCCCTTAACCAACAATGCAGTTTTAAGAAAAATAAGTGTTAAGTAAAAAATGGTTAAAGAGCAGCAGTAAGATAACAGTAGCAAGGCTATATATAGGGTATTACGGTACAGAGTCAATGTGGAGGCTATATACAGGGTATTACGGTACAGAGTCAATGTGGAGGCTATATACAGGGGGTACTGGTGCAGAGTCAATGTGGAGGCTATATACAGGGTATTACGGTACAGAGTCAATGTGGAGACTATATACAGGGGGTACTGGTACAGAGTCAATGTGGAGGCTATATACAGGGGGTACCAGTACTGAGTCAATGTGGAGGCTATATACAGGGCGTACCAGTACTGAGTCAATGTGGAGGCTATATACAGGGGGTACCAGTACAGAGGCAATGTGGAGACTATATACAGGGGGTACTGGTACAGAGTCAATGTGGAGGCTATATACAGGGGGTACTAGTACAGAGTCAATGTGTGGGGGGACAGGTTAGTCGAGGTAAATGAGGCAATATGTACATGTAGGTAGAGTTAAAGTGACTATACATAGATAATAACCAGAGAGTAGCAGCAGCGTAAGCGGGGGGGGACAATGCAAATAGTTTGATTAGCTGTTCAGGAGTCTAATGGCTTGGGGGTAAAAGCTGTTAAGAAGCCTTTTGGACCTAGACTCTAGCGCTCTGGTACCGCTTGCCATGCGGTAGCAGAGAGAACAGTCTATGACTGGGGTGGCTAGAGTCTTTGGCAATTCTTGGGCCTTCCTCTGACACCGCCTGGTATAGAGGTCCTGGATGGCAGGAAGCTTGGCTCCAGTGATGTACTGGGCCGTTCACTCTCCCTTCTGTAGTGCCTTGCAGTTGGAGGCCGAGCAGTTACCATACCAGCCAGTGATGCAACCAGTCAGGATGCTCTCTGGTTCGGCTGTAGAACTTTTGGAGGATTTGACGACCCATGCCAAATCTTTTCAGTCTCCTGAGGGGGAATAGGCTTTGTTGTGCCCTTTTCATGACTGTTTCGACCATGAAAGTTTGTTGGTGATGTGGACACCAAGGAACTTGAAGCTCTCAACCTGCTCCACTACAGCCCTGTCGATGTGAATGGGGACGTGTTCGGCCCTCCTTTTCCTGTAGTCCACGATCAGCTTCTTTGTCTTGCTCATGTTGAGGGAGAGGTTGTTGTCCTGGCAGTGCTCTGACCTCCTCTCTATAGGCTGTCTCATCGTTGTCGGTGATCAGGCCATACCACTGTTGTGTCGTCGGCAGACTTAATGATGGTGTTGGAATCGTGTTTCGCCATACAGTCATGGGTGAACAAGGAGTACAGAAGGGGACTGAGCATGCACCCCTGAGGGGAACCCGTGTTGAGGATCAGCGTGGCAGATGTGTTGTTGCCTACCCTCACCACCTGGGGGCGGCCCGTCAGGAAGTCCAGGATCCAGTTGCAAAGGGAGGTGTTTAGTCCCAGGGTCCTTAGCCTATTGATGAGCCTTTAGGGCACTATGGTGTTGAACGCTGAGCTCTAGTCAATTAATAGCATTCTCACGTAGGTGTTCCTTTTGTTCAGGTGGGAAAGGGCAGTGTGGAGTGCAATAGAGATTGCATCATCTGTTGATCTATTTGGGCGGTATGCAAATTGGAGTGGGTCTAGGGTTTCTGGGATAATGGTGTTGATGTGAAGCCATGACCAGCCTTTCAAAGCACTTCATGGCAGACGTGATTGCTACGGGTCGGTAGTCATTTAGGCAGGTTACCTTAGTGTTCTTGGGCACAGGGACTAATAGCCTAACTGTTACCCCATCTGCAGACTATGTGAGTCTATAATGCTGCATTAGACTTTCGTAAGCCATACTCTGGTATGCATAAGACCACCACGTCCATACTTTAAGGCCCACCTCAGAGGAAGTTGCTGCACCTATTTCGAGTAATTCCCATCCTAGAGCTGGAAATTCTCGTTTAGGTTCCACCTCAAAGACACGCAGGCTGCTAATACATGTTCAGGAATTGGAGGGTGGAAAATGTTGTGGTGATTTTCACGGGTAGCAGAGAAATAACAACCAGTAAGGCATTGACTGTCAGCTGTCAGGTGTAACTAGCTAGCATGCTAACCTTTGCTAGCTAATGAAAGTTATGTGAGCACCATTTCAGTTAAGACGGGCACACTGTGAGTCAGGTGAAGAATAATTATTTCAGAAAGAGACTAGCAGCCTACCTGTCAAGAGGTCAGTCACAGCTCTTACTGTTTGATAATTCCATGAAACTGTGTCGGATTCCAGACGTCATTAGTGTTTGGACATGCACACGGATATTATAAAATAGCTATATGCTTTGTTCTCTCTATTATCATTTTAGCTACCTAGCTAAATATCAATGCATTATCTAAACTGCACAGCTATATATTAATGCATTATCTAAACTGCACAGCTATATATTAATGCATTATCTAAACTGCACAGCTATATATTAATGCATTATCTAAACTGCACAGCTATATATGAAAGCATTATCTAAACTGCACAGCTATATATAAAAGCATTATCTAAACCGTACAGCTATATATTAATGCATTATCTAAACCGCACAGCTATATATTAATGCATTATCTAAACTGTGTCTGTGAATCTACCATTGAAATAGAAAGAATATGAGCTCCAGTAATATGGAGAGCCTAAATATTAAAGCAATGGGCGAGTTTGTTTTGCATGGCCCGGTGCCCTGGGTGGGTGGAGATTTCTCTTTAGGATCAACTGAATGGTCAAAAAGGAGCAAACCCTGCACACCCGGGGCCCCAGGCATTGCAAAACCATTTATCTTAGGGCGACAAGGGGAGCGGGGTTCCAAAGTGCAATCATATCATGCAATTTTACTATCTATAATATGGTCATATTTTTGGACAAAATATCCAATGCATTATGATAATTTTCTGGTAAAAAAAGGGGAGGTGCAAAAACAGTTTCAACGCGATTCGCAAATTTTGTAGGTGTTTCTGATTAATAAACAATGGCATATTGGTGGGTGGTACCATTCAAATAAAACCCAGCACTGAAACAAAACTAATCATTTCAGTTGGTAATTTCATAGTAAAATAAATGTCATTGGCACTAATTTGCACAGAGCGTGCAGTTTCTGTCACTTCAAGCCCAAATTATATCATACTTTGACTAAAACAATTACTTATTGACTTACATTGTTGTGCAGCATCATGGGTAAGCTCTGGCCATCTTTCAACTCGAAAAAATGGAATTCTACTGATGTGGGCGTTTTAGTGATGTTATAATGCGTCCTTAGCGTTCCGGGCCCTGCTGCAGATCCGAGCCATGAGGAAGAAGCTGAGTCCTCTCTCTCCTGCCGGGTTTAACCCCGTTATCACCTCCCAGACCTCCGACTCAGAGGAACACTCGGTATGATATATACACAGATTTTTTTCTTTATAAGTACAGCGCATAGCAACATGACAACTCATCTCCTTTTTTTGTTCACCCCAGGCGTCAGACCACATCCCCCCCGGTTATGAGGCCGTGTCTCTCCTGGAGGCTCTGAACGGGCCCCTGAGCGTGTCTCCCTCGGCTCCCCCTCTGCAGGAACTCTCTGGGGGCCACGTCTCAGGGACCCTGCCCCACTATAGCAGTGAGCCCCACCCCGCCCCGGCACGCTCCATGTCCCCCCTGGACCACTCCAACTCCAGCCAGGGACTCAAACTGAAGAAGAGCGGCTCCAAGTGAGAGGAACATACACTTGAAGACACAGGTTGTGTCCCAAATGACACCAAATTCCCTAAATAATGCACGACTTTTGACCACTACCCTATGGGCCCTGGTCAAAAGTAGTGCACTACATGGGGAATAGGGTGCCATTTGGGATGCATAAACGCATACAAACATACTGTATATTTGAATAGGAATTTGTTTCCTAGGACTTTTAAAGGTTTAGCTAATATAATATCTTTCTTTCAGGACAAAGGTAGTGTTGTGAGTGTTTGTTGTGGTGTTTATGATTCTGACTGCTACATTATGGGATGTGTCAGGTCTCTCTCCCAGAATTCTTCGGTGCTGCCCGAGGAGGAGGACGAGAAGTCAGAACGCAGCGAATCAGAAGTTCAGGCCTGCCGCCGGAAACAACAACCGGAGGTACAGTGACACAGTGTGTGCATGACTGTTGGTGTCTGTCTGTCTGTCTCCGGTGTGTGTGTGTTTGACCTTATTCTGTCTGCTCTCTGTTCCAGAGTGGTGTAACTCCAGAGAGTGAGAATCTGACTCTATCCTCGTCTGGAGCCATCGACCAGTCCTCCTGTACTGGGACACCTTTCTCCTCCACCATCACCTCCCCTGAAGGTGGGCCTTCTGCTGGGGCTGGCTGGCAGGCCCTGCTAGGGGGTGGCCAGTGGGCAATAGAAAATGTGTCAAATTATAATACATTGTTAATTGTCTCTTCTTCTCTCTGTCTCTCCCCTTCTCAGACCAAGTGAGCAGTAGCCTGGCCCAGTCAGTCATGTCCATGGCTTCGTCCCACAGCCATCACTCTCAGATCAGCACTGACACCCTGTCTTCCATGTCTGGCTCCTACCTGGCTGGGCCGGAGGGGGAGGTAGAGGGGGAGGAGGGGGGAGAAGCAGAGGGGGAGGAGAACCAGGATGCACCCATGGAGAGCCGGGGACCCTCACAGCAGGATGGGGAAGTGAGACGGGGGAGAGAAGGGAGAACAGGGGTGGAGAGAGTGAGGGAACACCTAGAGAAGTGGCTTGTTGAAATCTCTGACATAGAGAATAACCCATCCCTCTTTCTTTCTCCCTCTTTTTTTTTTGTCTCTCTCTCAGGAGCTACCCATGGAACCAAAAGAACAGAACTTCTCAGTCGCTGTGTCAGACGAGCAGGATTCAGAGGTGCATATATAGTAGGGTCGTTCCACGCAGAGTGCCTGTGTAGTAGGGTCGTTCCACGCAGAGTGCCTGTGTAGTAGGGTCGTTCCACGAAGAGTGCCTGTGTAGTAGGGTCGTTCCAAGCAGAGTGCCTGTGTAGTAGGGTCGTTCCACGCAGAGTGCCTGTGTAGTAGGGTCGTTCCACGAAGAGTGCCTGTGTAGTAGGGTCGTTCCACGAAGAGTGCCTGTGTAGTTGGGTCGTTCCACGAAGAGTGCCTGTGTAGTTGGGTCGTTCCACGAAGAGTGCCTGTGTAGTTGGGTCGTTCCACGCAGAGTGCCTGTGTAGTAGGGTCGTTCCACGCAGAGTGCCTGTGTAGTAGGGTCGTTCCACGAAGAGTGCCTGTGTAGTAGGGTCGTTCCACGAAGAGTGCCTGTGTAGTTGGGTCGTTCCACGAAGAGTGCCTGTGTAGTTGGGTCGTTCCACGAAGAGTGCATGTGTAGTTGGGTCGTTCCACGAAGAGTGCATGTGTAGTTGGGTCGTTCCACGAAGAGTGCATGTGTAGTTGGGTCGTTCCACGAAGAGTGCCTGTGTAGTAGGGTCGTTCCACGAAGAGTGCCTGTGTAGTAGGGTTGTTCCACGCAGAGTGCCTGTGTAGTAGGGTCGTTCCACGAAGAGTGCCTGTGTAGTAGGGTCGTTCCACGAAGAGTGCCTGTGTAGTAGGGTCGTTCCACGCAGAGTGCCTGTATAGTAGGGTCGTTCCACGAAGAGTGCCTGTGTAGTAGGGTCGTTCCACGAAGAGTGCCTGTGTAGTAGGGTCGTTCCACGCAGAGTGCCTGTGTAGTAGGGTCGTTCCACGCAGAGTGCCTGTGTAGTAGGGTCGTTCCACGCAGAGTGCCTGTGTAGTAGGGTCGTTTCACGCAGAGTGCCATTTGCGTCCCTTTGATATTTTAAGTAGAAACTGTGAGCAAATATTGCATTGTAAAAGCCAGTTATTTGGTGCCCTTTAATATAGACCACATGGAGAATTCAATAAATCAAATTTTTAACACGAATAAAGGCTTGCTAAAGTGACACAATTCAGGATTTTCACATGTCCCTCTGTCAACCCTGCGTCACTTCTAGGAATATTTTTAACCCACTTAATCCCCCCAAAAATGTTTCACCATCATTGTAAAGTCTTGTTTTTTTTGTTGCTTTGACAAATTCATTTCTGAAGATGATTATTTATTTAATGTTAGTAGAGATTGTGGTGCAGAAGAGCCAAGCCTAGCCAGCACGTGGAATGCACTCTCCAGCACTGTTCCCTTAACGAGGGTGGGGAAGCCCTCTAATTGACTGCCTAAAGACTTAAAGGTGCGCCGCTCTGACTCTGTGGGGAGAGCATTCTGGAGAGCATTCTGGAGAGCATTCTGGAGAGCATTCTGGAGAGCATTCTGGAGAGCACATGGCCAGGATCGATATGATTTGCAGCGCTTAAGGTTTTGGCTTGTCCTGTCGACTTTATGTTAAAGTCTGACCCAGTAGAGCTCTGCAAGAGCCAGGATGTCATTTTCATTTTCTTCATAAAAGCCTCTTTGTTTGCGCCGCGTTCCTGTCTCCTGGGCCTTTACCTTTGAGTCATTGCCTTTGAGTCATTGCCTTTGAGTCATTGCCTTTGAGTCATTGCCTTTGAGTCATTGCCTTTGAGTCATTGCCTTTGAGTCATTGCCTTTGAGTCATTTCCTTTGAGTCATTGCCTTTGAGTCATTACCTATGAGTCATTACCTATGAGTCATTACCTATGCCTAACAGCCTAGACGGTGTTAAACCCCTTGCACTGTCACAGTGATTCATTTTACATCTGTCCCTCATTTTAAGGTCAACCCTGTTACGTGAACTGAACTCTCGTTTTAATATGGTGAAACTATTCCTTGTTCAATGTATATTTAGATTACTTCAAATCGAATAGTCAAATCATAGAGTTAAATCAGTTGAGCTGGTTCTACTCTTTTTGGCCATTTTCATTTTTTATTTTGTGGTGGAAAACTGAGCGGGTCGAGGATAACATGTCAACCCTTTTACCCATAGATAGACAGGCTAGAATATATATATATATATATATTGTAGGGGTGGGTGGCACTTACATTTAATTGGCACTCCTGTTGCACACAACAAGCTTCCATTCCCCCTGTCACAAGGGAATTTATGGCTGATTTTAAGATGAAATCGTCAACCCTGTTACTTAATTTGGCACTTAACATGCTCTTTGTGACAGAATTTTTAAAATGAGATGAAATCAAGTTTTTTTGTAGCCAAGTTGCACTTCTCAAAAGGCACCGAATTGGTGGTATGTACCCTAGACTATATGAATGGATATAGATACACAACATATAAAATATACACTAGAAAATAAATCCAACTGTCTCTCTCCTTCTCACAGGGAAATGATGTCACAGAGGAAGACTGCCCCTCCCCTTCCCACGAGCAGGGTAACTATGTGACCTCTTATTGACCTTTCCCCTCTCACCTCTGACTCCTCTGTTTTACCCTCCTCACTATTTGGCCATGCTGGAAAGGACAGAAGTATGGGGCAGTCTAACCACTAATACAATGTTATCCACTAATCTTAAAGCCTCCTGACCCTTGCCATACATTAAAAAAAAGACATATAATAATAATTTTCAATACTCTCATCAATTCTGACGACATTGCCACTTTTGTCCTTTCTAACATGGCATTCTAGTGACTGACTACCCTGTTACAGCACCCTATACTTTGATCTACCATAGAAAGACCATTATTAGTGAGATAGCAGGGTGTTTTAAGTGGTGCCATGCTAGATTCTCTCTACTGTAAATTAAAATGTGGGCTAAAATACTGGCCATCGGTGAAATCATCCCAAATCATGCGTTTGCACCTGTGCACTTGGCTCAGTATGCTCTGTATGTGTGTGTGTGTGTGTGTGTGTGTGTGTGTGTGTATCAGTCAGACCTGGTTCAAATACCTATTTTATGTGTATTTGAGTATTTTCTAATACTGTGACCAAAATAAACGAACCTACTTCTATTGAAATGATTTTCAAACAATTTCCTATAAAGAGTATACTATTGGAAAGTATTTTCAAATACTATTTTCAAATACCTGGGTTAAATTGGAGTATATTTGAGTCAGTGTATTTGAGTATTTTAAAATACTTTCCAAGTGTATTTACAAATACATTCCAATATTCAACTACTTGTCTTTTCAAATAAAATATACAGTATTTAAATACTTACTTCCAAATGTCGTTGAAAGTACTTGAAATCCCCTAAATAGTATTTGTATCCAGGTCAGCTGTGTATGTGTGTGGGTTGTTAGCTTGCCAATGCTTGTGTGTTTGCCTGCTGTGCTCTGCATGCGCTGCTTAGATTCCACACCCTAATATGCAGTTGTATGTACAGTATATTTGTGTGAGTGTGAGCCTCTCTCTCTCTCTCTCTCTCTCTCTCTCTCTCTCTCTCTCTCTCTCTCTCTGTGTGTGTGGAGTCATACTCCATCTCCTCATCCTCCTCTCTTCTTCCTCCACTCCAAAGTGATAAATTGGGCTTCAATCTCTAACCCTGCCTCTCTGTGTCCCCAGAGTTTGAATGCGTGTGACCCCAGAGTTTGAATGTGTGTGTGTAATTTATGAATGTGTGTTTAAATGCTTGTATGTCTGCATGTTTGTGTATCTTGTGTGTATGTTTGTGACATCTTAATCACCATGCATGTTCTGACTAGTATACAACTTCTTAATATTTATTTTTCTCCAGCCGTAGTCAGTTTGCATGTGTGTGTGTACACATTTTACTATAATTGTGTGTGTGTGTACACATTTTACTATGATTGTGTGTGTGCGTGTGTACACATTTTACTATAATTGTGTGTGTGTGCGTGTGTACATGTTTTACTATAATTGTGTGTGTGCGTGTGTACATGTTTTACTGTACTTGCGTGTACACGTTTTATTATACTTGTGAGTACCAGAAGTCCTAAAATTCAGAGAAGTGAGGATATTTTGCCGGTCCTCACTTGTAAAAAGGTTATTTTAGGCTTAGAGGTTAGGTTTAGGGAAAATAAGATTTTGAATGGGAATCAATTGTTGGTCACCAAAAAGTCCTCACAAGTATAGTAAGACGTGTGTGTGTGTGTGTGTGTGTTTATATGGAGTGGTGCCATTGGTTGTGGGCATTAAATAAACAATAACAAACAATGAATAAATGAGTTAATAAGGAAACCAAAGGAATCCTGTCTCTATATATGTTCATGTGCGTATGATGTATGTTTGCATGTATCTGTCCCTGCTGCATCGTGTGCCAGCTTCCATGTGCATCCTCTGAGCCTGCTGAGCCACATGCTACTCATCACCATCACATGATCTATCCCATGCCCTCCTTTACTTACACACACACACACACACACACACACACACAAAAATAGCTACACCCCTGGCCCCGTCCCCTGCTGTGCCTGGCTGCTGTTGTTTGACCTTTGCCCTCGCTTGCAGGTGGGCGGAGCAGGTGTCCAGAGTTGGCCAATAACAATCAGGGCGTCGCCCTCTGCGACACGCACTGTTTGGGGGGGCTGGACAATGAGCAGGTTCCCGACTGCCGATTCGCCGGTGAGTGGCAACCTACCGAACATGGACCAATCAGAGCTGAGACTGGGGCGAATGGGGAGAGAAATGGGTGTCAGTGTAAGGAAATAAGAAGTGAGCGAGGGATCCTGGACGAGAGGAAAAACAGAAGTCAGGGTAGATTGAGAGGGTGGAGAGGGCAGGAAGTGGCAGACAGACAGGTCTACAGAGCTTTAAGTCAAAGCTGAGGCTCCGATGTATCTAGCCAAGATTTGTTTAGCGTAAACATTTGCCCTTCAAATGTCTGTCTACTACTGTCATCTCAAAGGGCTCAGTAAATAGATGCAGGAAGGGAATGAATGAGCCAGACTAAATCAGGCTGTAGTTGGCGTCAGCAGTGGGATCCATCCGTACCGAACACTGACAGCATGTTTTTTACAGCAGTTAGAACAGGAGGCTTCCTTCTCATCATCCACCCTTCTTTCACTGTTGTGGTTGTCGTCTGTTGTTGTTTTTCTCAATAGCGGGGAGTTGTGCAATCTCTTCCTACTCTACCCACAGTAAAAATAAAAAAACTCCTGTGTGCGTGTCTTTGTGTTTGTGAGTGTGTCTGATTGTGGATATGTGAGAGTGTGTGTGTGTTTGACCATGTTTTATTTGTTTGTGTGTGAGCTTTTGTGGTGTTCTATTTGTCCGTGTTCTGTGTGTGTGTGTGTGTGTGTGTGTGGGGGGGGGGGGGGGGGGGGGTGAGAGCGCGTGTTGGTGTTCTATCCGGTTCATCCCAGAGCTCCAAGTTCATGTTCAGTGTCTGCCAGTTCCGAGCCGCTTTGCTAATCGTCTGCGACTCATCCCTCCACTCATCCCTCCACTCATCACTCCCTCCATCCATCTCTCCCTCTCCTCTGCTTCTCCCTTGCTTGCTAGATGTGCCCCTCTGTTGTGCTGACCAGAAGCAGGTTACAGTGAGGGAGGGGTGAAAGGCTTTGTTTCCCAGTACCAGGCAGTGTGTCAAGATCCAGGTGCTGCTTTTGACAAGAACAACAAGTATCCAAAACCAGGGAAAAAACATTGCTTTAACTTTATCTCTGTAGCGCACTAACATGGGCAACGTTTCTGCGGCCACCAACTCTCAAACTATTAGTCCCTGTTTTCTGACCTTTTTGTTACAAGGCTCAAGCCACAGAGTGAACGCAAAGATTTAGACATCTGGCTACTTGAGAACAGTCCCTATTTCAATAATTACAGACGAAGCCTTAGCTCCTCCCATTCCTGTAACTCCCAACTTATTGACCTCTGACCCCAGTCCCTCGCTCTCCCTTGGTCGCCCTTTTACCCACCCACCCCCTCACCCCTTCTCTTTGCGGTATTTGAATTCTCTGTGCCGTAAATGTGTTCTATTCTCTGTTTCTCTCCTTTATCCATCATTTCATATTTTCCGTCTCCTCTTCGATGTCCCTCTCTCTTTCTCTCTTTCTCTCTCTCTCTCTCTTTCTCTGCTCCCTTTCGGATGGACAGATGCGGATTCGTGCCCTGTGCACATTGAGGAATAGGTATGGCTATAGCTGTGGCTAGCTGGTAGGTCAGAGGATATTCACTAAACTAAAACCATAGGCTCACGCTATTGACACTGTAGACTGCTCTACCTGTTAAATAACCACTATCTGGTAAATAATTACTACCTGGCTACCTGGGATATAAACACGACATGGCTACCTGGTAAATAACCCCTACCTATTAAATAAATAACTGGTACATAACCACTACCCATTAAATAAGTATATGGTTAATAACCATTATATATGAAATAAATACATGGTACATAACCACCACATAATAAATAAAGGGTACATAACCACTAACTGGTAAATAACAGCTACCTGGTACATAACAGCTACCTGGTACATAACAGCTACCTGGTAAATAATAGCTACCTGGTAAATAACCACTACCTGGTAAATAACAGCTACCTGGTAAATAGCCACTGCCTGGTAAATAACCACTACCTGACTACCTGGTAAATAACCGCTACCTGGTAAATAATCACTACTTGGTAAATAACCACTACCTGGTGAATAACTGGTAAATAACCACTACCTGGTAAATAACCGTTACCTGGTAAATAGCCACTACCTGGTAAATAACCCCCACCTGGCTACCTGGTACATAACCGCTACCTGGTAAATAACCATTACCTGGTAAATAACCACTAACTAACCACTACCTGTTAAATAACCACTACCTGTTAAATAACCACTACCTGTTAAATAACCACTACCTGGTAAATAACCACTACCTGGCTACCTGGTAAATAACTGCTGCCTGGTAAATAACCGCTACCTGGTGAACAACCACTACCTGGATAACTGGTAAATAGCAACTACCTGGTAAATAACCACTACCTGGCAAATAACCAGATTTTAAATAACCATTACCTGTAAATAACCACTACCTTGCTACCTGGTAAATGACCACTAACTAACCACTACCTGGTAAATAACCACTACCTGTTAAATAACCACTACCTGTTAAATAACCACTACCTGGCTACCTGGTAAATAACCACTACCTGGTAAATAACTTCTACCTGGTAAATAACCACTACCTGTTAAATAACCACTACCTGTTAAATAACCACTACCTGTTAAATAACCACTACCTGGCTACCTGGTAAATAACCACTACCTGGTAAATAACTTCTACCTGGTAAATAACTGCTACCTGGTAAATAACTACTACCTGGTAAATAACTTCTACCTGGTAAATAACTGCTACCTGGTAAATAACTACTACCTGGTATATAACTACTACCTGGTATATAACTACTACCTGGTAAATAGCCACTACCTGGTAAATAACAGCTACCTGGTGAACAACCACTACCTGGCTACCTGGTAAATAACTTGTAACTGGTAAATAACCCCCACCTGGCTACCTGGTAAATAACCGCTACCTGGTAAATAACCGCTACCTGGTAAATAACCGTTACATGGTAAAGAACTGCTACCTGGTAAATAACCACTTGTTAAATAACCACTACCTGGTAAATAACCACTACCTGGTTACCTGGTAAATAACCACATTTTTAAATAACCACTACCTGATAAATAACTGCTACCTGGTAAATAGCCACTACCTGGCAAATAACCACATCTTAAATAACCATTACATGGCTACCTGGTAAATAACTGCTACCTGGTAAATAGCCACTACCTGGTAAATAACCACTACCTGGTAAATAACTACTACCTGGTAAATAACCACTACCTGACTACCTGGTAAATAACTGGTAAATAACCGCTACCTGGTAAATAACCACTACCTTGCTACCTGGTAAATAACTGGTAATTACCCACTACCTGGTAAATAACCGCTACCTGGTAAATAACCGCTACCTGGTAAATAACTGCTACCTGGTAAATAACCACTACCTGGTAATTAACCACTACCTGGTAAATAGCCACTACCTGGTAAATAACTGCTACCTGGTAATTAACCACTACCTGGTAAATAACCGCTACCTGGTAAATAACCACTACCTGACTACCTGGTAAATAACCGCTACCTGGTAAATAACTGGTAAATAACAGCTACCTGGTAATTAACCACTACCTGGTAAATAACCGCTACCTGGTAAATAACCACTACCCGGTAATTAACCGCTACCTGGTAAATAACCACTACCTGGTCAATAACCACTTGTTTAATAACCACTACCTGGTAAATAACCACTTGTTTAATAACCACTACCTGGTAAATAACCACTACCTGGTAAATAACCACGACCTGGTAAAGAGCCATAGTGTGATCTAGATCAGTGATGTCTTACCTTTCTCCTGGAGAGCCAAACGGTGTTTATATTCGTTTCAGCCCAGCACTCAATCATCCATCATTGACTAATCCTCAAGAAAACCTTGATTAGTTGAATCAGGTGCTTTAAGTGCTGGGCTGGTACAAAACCCTGCACATAGCTACCGTAACTCTCCTGTCTTTCAGGGACGAATCCCAACTTGAGAAACACATCTGGTAAAAGTGTTTTGTGCACATTTCTGAAGTTGGGATAGGTCCCTTATTGAATGTGCATGTGGCCCAGTAGGCCTGACTTTAACTCCCCATTGCAACGACCAGGTAGGTAGCCTAGCGGATAAGCGTGTTGGGCCAGTAGCTGAAAGGTCACTGGTTCGAATCCCCGAGCCAGCAAGGTGTAAATATCTGCAGTTAACCTTCAGCAAGGCAGTTAACCCCCAGCAACAACTGCTCCCTGGTTGCCGATGACGTCATCCCACATCTCTCTGATTCAGTGGGGTTGGGTTAAATGCGGAGGACACATTTTGGTTGAATGCATGCGCAACTGACTAGGTATCCCCTTTTACCCCTTTCCCTCCAATTAGACTGGTCCGCCACAGACTTTAGACACTACCATTATCACGCACTAGATGGCGATAGAATAGAACAGTCTTCAACATGTTGTTTTTCTTTTATATCCTTTGTTCTCTCTCTCTCCCTCTCTCCTCTCTCCTCTCTCCTCTCTCCTCTCTCCTCTCTCTCAGGTCTGATGTATCTGGGAGGCTATAGGCCAGTGTTGGAGCCTCTCCCCCACCACGCCTCAACCAGTAATATCAACCTGGAGGAGCAGGGGGTGGAGACTAGGGATGGCCAGAGTCCCAAACAAACACCTCACACACCACGCCGCGGACCACTCATAGTGTAACACGCACACACCCGTCCAATTCCGACCTCAGCGTCATAACAGCACAGACTGATATTTTACGCAACCTCATGATTACGCAGTAGACCTTCCTCCCTGCATCTCCTCACCTAATCAACCAACGCCCATGTCCTGAGGCAGTGTCCTCACTGAACCGTCCTGCACCTCTCCTCACTGAACCGTCCTGCACCTCTCCTCAATCAACCGTCCTGCATCTCTCCTCACTCAACCGTCCTGCATCTCTCCTCACTCAACAGTCCTGCATCTCTCCTCACTCAACCGTCCAGCACCTCTCCTTGCTCTGGACAATAGATGAGAAGCATCTATCTCAGTTGCTAAATCTAATTCTAACAGGAAAATCTTGAAGAGGATTTAACCTATCCACAGTCCAAATAGGAGACTGCTAGAGTTAGACCATTCTCCCCCTCAATGTGTCATAATGGCTTTCTTGTGTTTCATGTCACTGGTAGACCTTTGGGACTCCTCCCCTTGCCTCTACCAACCAACCAATCAGGGGTTAGTGTGATCTGCAATCTAATTAATATTCATGTATTTCTGTTTGACCTTCTAACGAGTGGTCGAACACTATAAAAACAACAGTTAGCTTCACTAGACGACCAAACTGGATTGTACTGGACTCACCAGCTCCAGTCCATGAACCAGTAGACTCTGGCCCTGGTTTTGCATGCAGCTCTTTTACGTCTCCAATCAGCCCTACTGTACTCAACTGTGATCTATCCTGAATGGGACTTGCCTCATTAGCTAAGAAACTGGACATGCTGGTGAAAGGAGGATTTGATCCAAAATGGCGGTGGTAGATAGATACTGAACTGTAAAGAAGACAGAGTGGAGTCCCTGAGAATGTACGATGCCGATGGAGGATGTGTAACACTCAGAGGAGAATGTAACGTAATGATTTGTTTTGGGGTTATTAACTGTAGAAGAATGACCTCTGAACTTTGAACTACCACCTGTGTCCCTTGCACACCTTTCCTAACGCACACACCAGATTTATCTCAGTCTGACTCACTGGTGTAAAGAGCTTTACCACAAAGACACTAAAGCAATACAGAACCTGTACCTGTACCTGTAAACAAGTAACACACACCACCCTACAAAAACACCTGTGCTGTTCGATAGACAAACCTGAACCTTCTCATTTTGTGAAAACCTTTAGTTAGTTTAATTTTGTATTATATTGTTTTTAGTGTATGCTCTACTGTTAATGTCGTCACATGTTCTGTGTTTTATTTGTTTAAACAAAAATGTGTTGCTCATTACGTGGATGATATGTGAAATTAATAATTGTATTTGAGAAGAAAAAAAAACGACATAAAAAAACGGGATGATGACACCAACATGGAATGCACTTCTTGCTGTTACCCAGGCAACATACTTTGCGGTGCATGAGGCGATTGTAGAGTAAAGCATGGTAGTCTAGGTCAGTCTCCACCCCTGTAGAGTACCCACAGTGGTATGCTCCACAGATCCTCACACCCCTAAAGAGTACCCATAGTGGTACACCCCTCTGACCTTTCTGTTTTGTCATATTGTCTCCAAATGACACCCTATTCCCTGTATTGTGCACTACATTTGACCAGAGCCTTATTCCCTTTTAAGTGAAGGTAGCGAGCCATATGGGGCAATAGGGTGACATTTGAGATGCATAGATAGTCTATAAGATACACTACAGATGCTCTCTTCCTTATCCTCAACTACAGGCTGGCTACAGCTGTTAGCTAGTGTTCACACCGTCAGCTCATACACCCCTACCTGTATCCCTCTCACCTACAGTATACTGGACCATGGGTCACTTTTGTAGAATGCTGATTGAAAATGTCAACTGCAAGAAAAAAAATAAAGTTTTTCGAACTAAAGTCCTTTACCATTTCTTGTTTTCCTCCAGTGAATGAGACAGGTGCTTTTTTTTCGATTTAAAAGCTGCTTTCAAACACTAACATCGTACTTACAAATATAGATCGAATTTTGTACAAAAAGTTTCAACTGACCGGTAGTTTAGGAGGTGGCTTCTCAGAACATTTTGTATGATTCTGTACGTAAATCCGAAGACACTCCATTTAGTATGATAAATTACGAATTACAATTCTTATTATCTGTTACAAATTTGCAAAACGTACAATATGTTACGAATTTCCAAAATGTATGATATGTTACGAATTCTAGCTAGGTTGCTAACGTTAGCTGGGTTATGGTTCAATTTAGGAGTTAGGTTAAAAAGTTAAGGGAAGGGTTAGCTAAAAGGGTTAATGTTATGGAAAGGGTTAGCGTTAACATGCTTAGTAGTTGTAAAGTAGCTATAAAGTACTAATTAGCAAAAATGCTAAAGTTGTCCATGTTGAGATTTGAACCCTCAACCTTTGGGTTGCAAGACGTTCACGTCATATGCCCACCATTCACCCTGACCAAACATCTTATATAACCCTACCCTACCAAACAAAGCATAATATATTATTTTGAGTGCCGGATTTACTTTGATTATGTTACGTCTAGTCTATGACATCGGGCGTAGGGAACTATGGGACATTCAGGGAGGTGAGGCTATGAGGTTGAATCCCGTTGAAGGCACATTGTTAAATCGAATTAAAACAATTGTACTGTTGTTCAAATCATTTGTTTTATTTAGTATAGTATCAGATTCTGTCTTAAGCATCCTAAATTAATGCCATAGATTTCGTTTTGGAAAAATAGTAAAGTTGTAGGCGAAAAAAGGAAGCGTGATGTAAGATTTAAACCTGCTATTCCAACTGATTATAAACTAGTAAAGCCAACGATTTACCGCTGCACCAGGAAGTTTTAGTAGTGGAGGAAAAAAAAACGCATTTCTGATATTCACACGCTGCTATATTGCTGATCAGATATTGCTGACTAATGTGCATTGTGAACAAATAACGAAGCTTTGAGTAACGAACCGCTTTTACTAATGAGTAATGAACCGTTTTCGGAACAATTTCGTGAAAGCATACAGAAAGCCTCGGTTTCACATCACTACAAAGAAGTGGAGGCTTTCTCCTTGAGCACATTTTCCGTAGGTATGAAGAATTAGGATCTGAACAGATAGTTCAACGCTTCTGCTCTTTTCTATTACATTAACACTTGCCATTGCTCCTATCCAGAACCTCTTACAGTAAGTAGCGAGTGAATACATTTTAGAATTGATCCACCAAAGGAATCGAACAAAAACAGCCCTGGCGTTGCGAGCACCATGCTCAACCAACTGAGCCACACAGGACCTGTAGGGAACACGTTATATGGTCTATACTTGGCATGTAGGTTTGTCACTTATGGGGGGCACAAATTGTGATATGGTCCCGCTTTAAATGACGTGCAGATTATAAAGGCATCATAATGCATTCATAAATGCTACATAAATGTGTTCGAAATAATCTATAACCGTATGTCATGCTTTATAAAGGGTTCATAAGTGTTGCCTAACTGTGTTACATGATCACCAATGTCAAATGTGACATAACCCACTCTGTCAAATATGACATAAACCTGTGCTTTATAAAGGGTGCCATAAGCACCACTTAATAAAGGCCTTATAAATCATATTCAATTGAGGCTGCGCAAAGCATTTATAACCCTGTCGTGCATCTTGGTAGAACATTGTAATGCCAGGATATTGGGTTCAATTCCTGGGATCACCCATAAGTAAAAATGTATTCATGCATGACTGTAAGTCGCTTTGGATAAAAGTGTCTGCTAAATTTCACAAAAACATTTCTAGGATGGCACAACTCTTTCCCTCTTAGGTGCATAGTCAATAGTGGACCTGACCTAACTTCCCCCAAAGTGCTGTGCCGCAGGATAACACAGACTAAAGTGCAGTCATGCACAGGAAAACACATTGAGAGGGCCTTTTGAAATCAGTTTACATTTTTTGGGCCGGGGGTCTTTTTAGTTATTTTTTCTTCCAAGTTTTGGATTTCCCCAAAAAACTCTGATTTCCCCATTTTCTCACAATTATTTTTATGATAAAAACAACAAAATGAGATTTTCTGTGTTTACAACTATGCTTAAAACACATCAGGGGATGATTTTTTAGGTCTTGGAAAAATCTAAGAAACTTAGATTTTGAGTGTAGTTGCCCTTTAATTCAATGAGCGTTCCCTGCACTGTTGTGATGTAATTTGGCAGCCAATGGAATGGGTGGAGTAAGAGGCCAGCAACATTCCGTATTATTCAGAGCGCCATGAAATGACACCATATATACAATCTACAGACCCTACTGAGTATTTCCTACAATATTTTTTACTGCGGCACCCAGAATAGTTCTTGCTCTAAGCCAATATATAGTCAATATAGAGCAATTTGAGTTTATTTGCATGTAAAAACAAAACAACAACACATATTTTAAAAACTTCACAGGGATAACAGAAAAAATGCAGAGACTTATTTCTATTGTGGTCCCTAATGAGCATGGTACAACAACAACAAAAAACATAAATGTAGAATTGACATAGAGCGAAGAGAAGTTGAGTTATTAGGGGTTGATTGGGAACGCAATATTTATTTTTAGAAAGTTGCGATTTTCTCTTTCAAACTTAGTAGAGACTGACATGATGAACATCCTTTCTGAGTTGCGAGTCAATCAGAATGACGGTTTATGAGAAGATATTTTAAGATTCACCCGTAATTACATTTGTGGTTAAATAAGTTCAACGATGTTTGTGTTCTTTCATCAATTTCATCATGTGCAGTGTCAATGGGTGTTTTGAAAGGCACTTGTGTGTTTGCTCATGTACATAAAATATACACCATGTATCTATATAATATTTTATCAATACGTGTGTAGGTTTGCATATTCAAATGGAAATTCATTTTTAAATGTAACCTTTAATTAACTAGGCAAGTCAGTTAAGAACAAATTCTTATTTACAATGACGGTCTAGGAACAGTGGGTTAACTGCCTGTTCAGAGGCATAAAGACAGATTTTTACTTTGTCAGCTCGGATATTCGATCTAGAAATCTTTCGGTTACTGGCCCAACGATCTAACCACAAGACTACCTGCTGCCCCAATAGTATTTATGTTACCCACATTGTTTCTTCTTAACTGGTTATAATAAACGGTGCATACTTTTCGTGTCTTATAATGTGTTCATGAAACAACAAAAAATGCTATTGTAGACTATGCTGAACAGCTATAAAGAAAGAACTGAAAGACCTTCCAGTGCGTGTGTGTGTGTGAGAGAGAGAGAGAGAGAGCATCTTGCCAGTTGCTCCTCCAAGCTGTAGGTGGCGATATGCTTTGAAATATCGCGTCATTGGCACAACTGTATCTTTCTATCAATGACGTGGACTTTCATTGTAAGAATTTACTGCAGCCTTGCTGCTTTACACACAATATATTTGTCTGCGATATAATCGCATGCTACGACTATTTTGACAATTGTCTATAAAGTAGCCATTATTGTAGTATTTATTAGTAGGAATAGAAGGTCTGAGACGTTTGAAAACGGTGGTGATTTCTCAGTGAAACAGGTAAGTACTTTCACTAACGTTACTGTACCAAGAAAAGGTTACTTTGCTGCGCTGTCACCACGTTAGCTGCCAACGTAGAAACTGTCGCACGCTAGAAGAGAAACAAAGTGTAACTTTAGCTAGTCAGCTTAGTTACTAAGTAATTGCAATGACATTAAAATAAAGTTGGAACAACGTATCTTACAGTAGCTAGCTCCTATATGCTTCCTCCATTTGTTTTGTCTAGATAGGCTACATATAGCAAACCATGGTAGTCAACATGTCAGTTAGCTTTTCTATTGTGTTTGATTGTGAAAACAGAAACTTTCATTTGTATTCTCCCCCAGCCCCCCACCCAAAACTCAGGATGAGTAAAAACAAGGTGTTGAATCTGAAGGACAAAGTCGATGGCAACGAGATGGATCTGAGCCTATGTAACCTCACTGAAGTTCCTGTTAAAGAACTGGTAGGCCAACAACGACACACTCACACCACATTACTTTTTATAACGCCATGTATTATAGGCAGTAGTCTTGTTGTCATACTGTTATGTGTGCGCTTTCAGGCTGCCTTCCCGAAAGTTACAGTCCTGGATCTGTCCTGCAACAACATCACCTCCCTGCCTGTGAGTAACCTTGAATGACCCCATCCCCAAAGCCACACACTGGTCACCACAATCTTCAGTTCGGTCAGTTGTGTTAGTGCTGGACTGGAACTAAATCCTGCTCACAGTGTTGCTCTCCTCTGAAGATAAGTGGCGAATGTCTTTAAAGTAGATATTCTGGTAGCCAACCCAGCCAGATGGTCAAGGAGTTGTACTACTGTGTATTAACAAGAGGTATATGGGTAGAGGAGGAGAGGGGTGTAAGAGTTAGCAGCACTAGTGTACTTAGCAGCACTTTCCTCTGAGCGTTGAACTTGCGCAGACATTCCACTTTCTCCTGTCTGTGGATCATAGAAGCCACGGCGGAATGTTGCTGTAGGAGGGGAGAGAGATGAGTATTACAGACTGTACATAACTGTGTGTGTGTGTCCAGCTGGAATTCTGCAGCCTGAGCCACCTGGTCAAGGTGGACCTCAGTAAGAACCAGCTGACTGTTCTACCTGATGATCTGGGTCGCCTTGGCAACCTGCAACACCTGGATCTGTACAACAACAAGCTGACCATTCTGCCAGTCAGCTTCTCACAGCTCAAGGTAGGTAATACACACACTATAACTGGGAATTGCTAGGGACCTCATGATACTAAACGGTGTCTAACCACTGAAGTCATTAACCAGACAAAGATCTGCCCACTATTTAATTAGAAAACAAAGGAGTTGGCATGCTTCACCATTGGCACCCATGTATCTTTTTTTTTTACCAGGTAAGTTGGCTGAGAACATGTTCTCAATGACCTGGAAATAGTAATGATCCAATTGGAAGCTGGGGAGGATTAGGTGGCCACACCCCTACAATAAATGCCATTAGATCTTTAGTGACCATAGCGTCAGGACACTCATTTAACATCCCATCTGAAAGACAGCACCCTACACAGGTCACTGTCCCCAATCACTGCCCTGGGCCATTGGGTTGTTTTTAGACCAGAGGAAAGAGTGCCTCCTACTGGCCCTCCAACACCACTTCTAGCAGCATCTGGTCTCCCATCCAGGGACTGGCCAGGACCAAACTGACCAGGACCAAACCTGCTTAGCTTCAGATGCAAGCCAGCAGTGGGATGCAGGGTGGTATGCTGCTGGCCAAGATCTGCCTGGGTATAGTAGTTAGTTCCCCTCCGAAGCTCTTCTGGAACAATAGTTCTAGCAGGCAAACTACAGCACAATATAAGGCCCATGTTCACTGGTGCCATTCTGCTGGAAATACATTTGACCTGGAACTAGAGTGAATTTATTCAGAGCAATTACGAGTCCCAAATAAGTGGTCTTAATGTGTGGGTGTATGGAAATACTGCTGACTTGGCAAAATGAGTTAGCGATGATACTTCTCATGTAATAGAGGAAAAATAGACATTTCCCAAACATCAGCGTACAGACAGCTCAAATGTATTCACCCCCTGGCTCCCAAAAGTCCCAGTATTCTCCTGGCATTTTTACTACTATTATTAATTCATATGGCCATCTACTTAATTCTATAATATATAGCAATATTTACTGTTCATTTATTTTTGGTGGACACAGATATTATGTGTAAAGCTCTGAATGAGCTGGGAATAAACTTTGAATCCAACCATCAACAGTAGGAAAGGCTAACTGTACTCGGCCAATCCATAACCTTTTACGACAATCTGAAAATTATATTGTTAGACAGTTAATTACAAACCGTTTTAAAAACATGAAGTCGTATGTGCCTTTCATCACCAAGACTACACAATAAACTCTACAATTAGCCAGTTATCTTTGGGTAATATTGGTGAACTCAACACGACCACAGTGGCATATGGATGGAGGTTGAAGACAGAAAACACTTTACACAGTCTCAACAGTCTTCTTTTCCCCTTTTGTCTGCGTGTGTGTTTGTGTCCGCAGAACCTGAAGTGGCTGGATCTGAAGGACAACCCTCTGGAAATCAACCTGGCCAAGGCTGCAGGAGACTGTCTGGATGAGAAACAGTGTAAACAATGTGCTGCCAAGGTAAGACCGGGATGGAGAGAGAGATGGGAAGGTAGGCAGAGGGAAGCTGAGGAGATTCAGAAACTCTTGGAGGACAATGGAAGTTGATAATAAAGTTTCTTCATAAGAGATTACATTTTTATTCAACTAGGAAAGTCAATTAAGAACAAATTCTTATTTACAATGACGGCCTACCCCGGCCAAACCCTAACGACGCTGAGCCAATTGTGCACTGCCCTATGGGGCTCCCAATCATGACCAGTTGTGATACAGCCTGGAATTGAACCAGGGTCTGTAGTGATGCCTTTAGCCCTGAGATGCAGTGCCTTAGACCGCTGCGCCACTCAGGAGGATAGAGAGAGGAAGGAGACGTTGAGATGGACTAGAGGTTTGTTGGGTTCTAGCATGGTGCAGTGTAATTTCAACTACAATGTGATTGTAGGTTCTCCAGCACATGAGGATCCTTCAGGAAGAGGTAGACAAAGAGAGGGAGCGGCGCCTCCTAAAGGACAAAGGTAGGTACTACGATACCGTTGCCAGTGGTCAGTCATCGGGCTCCGCCTGGGTCTGCGTCCAACATGGCGCCCTTTTCCCTCTGTAGTGCAGTACTTTTGACCAAAGCATAGGGCTCTAATCAAAAGTAGTGCACTATATGGGGAAAAGGGTGCCACTTTTCCCCATATAGCCTAGGATTGCTAGAAGCTATCAAATAAAATGCTATTGGTCGCATGCACATTTAGCAGATGTTATTGCAGGTGTAGCGAAATGCTTGTGTTCTTAGCTCCAACAGTGCAGTAATATCTAACAATACACACAAATCTAAAAGTAAAAGAATGGAATTAAGAAATATTAGGTTGAGCAATGTCGTAGTCCGGAGTATAAATATGTATGTATATGTGTGTGTGTGTGTGTGTGGTAGGCTGTATAGACATTATGGACAGTATGTGGATATAATATGTAGTATATCTGAAGAATACGTGGATAGAATAGTAAATGTACAGTAATAGTTGAATAGGATGGTATTGACTAGAATACAGTATATACATTGTGAACAGTATGTTAACATGATTTAAGTGACCGGTGTTCCATTGTTAAAGTGTTCCATGTCTATGTTCATAGGGCAGCAGCCTCTAAGGTGCAGGGTTGAGTAACCGGGTGGTAGCCGGCTAGTGACAGTGACTTAAGTTCAGGGCAGAGTACTGGATGGAGGCCGGCTAGCGATGGCTATTTAACAGTCTGATGGCCTTGAGATAGAAGCTGTTTTTCAGTTTGTTGGTTCCAGCTTTGATGCACCTGTACTGCCTCTCCTTCTGGATGATAGCGGGGTGAACAGGCAGTGGCTCGGCTGGCTGATGATCTTTTTGTCCTGTGATCTTGGGTGCCGTGTAGCGTTGCACATTTTGGGGAATATTCAGAGATGGAAACTTTCCGTGGGAATTAACGGAAATATATGAAAATTAATATTAATACTATTTAAATGTAGATGTTTTTTGCTTTGGATATATTTACCATATCATATGGAGACAGAAACATAAACCTTTTACCTTATCATAAGTAGACATACATGCAAATGATTAAATCCTTCTAATAGAAAAAATAAAATAAACATTTAGTTACGAATTGAACTTTAATTAAATGAGTTGACTCTTCACATGGGATGATTTCACTGAACAACAAAATAAATGGAATATTGAATGATCCCCAATGATCCATCGCATCTCCCAAAAAACGTTTTCAACAAACATCTGTAAAATAATAGTCTAGAAACTAAAGCTTTGGTTGTCTTCCTCTCAGGCTTCCATGTCTTCTCCCTGGACCTCATCAATGTCCACCTCTTAAACATCAGACTCTTCTTCACTGTCACTTTCCAACCCTGTTGAAGATGGCTCGTTGTCAGGCTCAAAAGCCCAAAATTTGTCCGGATGGCCACCAATTTTCAACCCTTGTATTGGTCAGCCTGTTGTGTGCTTTGGTGTGTGTGTTCCCAAACAAGGACCAGTTGCGCTCTGAGGCGGATGATGTTGGTGGGATTTGGAGGATGATGGAGACAACAGGGGAAAGGGCCTCAGATCCACAAAGTCCCTTCCACCAGGTGACTGATGAGATATGTTGTCACGACTACCATACTGCATCTCCATCCCAAAGCCCTTGCTTGGAAGTGTACTTCGCCAGACTGCCAAGAACCTTGCCCCCGCCCAGGCCAAGGTGGCGAGACACGGTAGTGGTGACACCATAGGCCTTGTTGATCTCTGCACCAACATGTACTCTGCGGCGTGTATGATCTTCAGGCAGAAGTCTTCACGCTTTTTGATGTATTTTAGAACTGCAGTTTCCTCTGCTTGGAGCAACAGTGAAGTGAGCAGGGCAGTACGGATTTCTTCTCTTACATCTGCAAGCAGAGTTTGAACATCAGACAGGATGCCAGACAGGATGGCATTGTCTCCCTCAATCCGTGCAATGGCTACTGCTATATGTTTCAGGCTGATTACCACTCTCTTCCAGAATACATCATCCAGGAGGATCCTCTTGATGGGGCTGTCCATATTGGCAAACTGTGATATGGCCATTTCTTGGAGAGACTCCTTCCTCTCCAGGAGACTGTCAAACATGATGATAACACCACCCCAACGGGTTGTTGCTGGGCAGCTTCAATGTGGTGCTCTTATTCTTCTCACTCTGCTTGGTGAGGTAGATCGCTGCTATAGCTTGATGACTCTTCCCGTACCGAACCATTTCCTTGGCTCTCTTGTAGAATGTATCCATTGTTTTCAGTGCCATGATGTCCTTGAGGACCAGATTCAATGCATGAGCAGCACAGCCAATGGCTGTGATGTGAGGGTAGGACTCCTCCACTTTAGACCAAGCAGCCTTCATGTTCGCAGCATTGTCTGTCACCAGTACAAATACCTTCTGTGGTCCAAGGTCATTGATGACTGCCTTCAGCTCATCTGCAATGAATTGACTGGTGTGTATGTTGTCCCTTGTGGCTGTGCTCTTGTAGAATACTGGTTAAGGGATGGAGATGTAGATAATTAGTCCTAGCCCACAAACATTCAACCACCCATCAGAGATGATTGCAATACAGTCTGCTTTCTCTATGATTTGCTTGACCTTCACTTGAACTCTGTTAAACTCTGCCTCCAGCAAATTAGTAGATAAAGCATGTCTGGTTGGAGGGGTGTATGCTGGGCGAAGAACATTCAGAAATCTCGTTCAATACACATTGCCTGTGAGCATCAGAGGTGAACCAGTTGCATACACTGCTCGAGCATGACATTCCTCAGCATTTCTCTGACTACGTTCCTCCATTGAGCAAAAAAAAACTTCTGATTCCAGGAGGACCATGAGCTGTTGCTGTCGATAAGGTGTCTGCTTCATCATTTTCACCTCGAATAGAAGCAGAGGGACTTTAGTCAGAGGTAGCTTGTTGTGAGCGCTGAGGGAACTTGGCCAGATGATTCTGCATCTTTGTTGCATTCTTCACAAATGATTTGACACAGTATTTGCAAATGTACACAGCTTTTCCTTCTACATTAGCTGCAGTGAAATGTCCCCACAGATCAGATAGTGCCCGTGGCATTTTTCTGTTGCGCCTTCTTCACCACACTGCGGGTGGACCATTTCAAATAGTCAGTGATTGGTACGCAGAGGAACTTGAAGCTTTTTACCTTCTCCACTGCGGCCCCGTCGATGTGAAAGGGGGCATGCTCCCTTTGCTGTCTCCTGAAGTTCCACGATCTGTCCTTTCGTTTTGTGGACGGATAGGGCTGCACTCAGTGTATCCTGCCTTGTCAAATTGTGCTGTTAAGACACTGATGCCCTTTTCAACCACGTACCTATGTGAGAGTAGATTCTTGGCCCTCACTAGCATGAAAACTAAATACAGGCACAGACTGTGGGTGGAAAATGATTTAAGACTGAGACTCTCCAATTCAACCCAATATTGCAGAGTTATGTGCATCCTTTCAAGCACACCCTTCTCATTAACCTGTGGTGAGTTATTCACAATTGTTGATGAACAAATAAGGTTTTATATGTAAGATGGCTAACTAAAGAGCTACATTATTGATTATTATATTATTATTTGTGCCCTGGTCCTATAAGAACTCTTTGTCACTTCCCACGAGCTGGGTTGTGACACAAACTCTCACTCATTATTATATTTAATATATGTATCATATAGTGTGTGTGTGTGGCAGGCTTACAATGATGGCAAAAAACAACATTTGAGAGTGCGCTGACCCTGGTGCTAGAGGGGATATGCGGCTGGAGGTGGAATGTTTGAAGGGGTACGGGACTATAAAAAGTTTGGGAACCACTGGTCTAGGGTGTCAAGTAAGGTGATATGATCCTTAACTAGCTTCTCAAAGCACTTCATGATGACAGAAGTGAGTGCTACTGGTCGATAGTCATTTCATTCAGTTACCTTTGCATTCTTGGGTACAGGAACAATAGTGGACATCTTGAAACAAGTGGGAAAGGCAGACTGGGATAGGGAGAGATTGAAAATGTCCGTAAACACTCCAGCCAGCTGGTCTGTGAATGCTCTGAGGACGCGGCTAGGGATGCTGTTTGGGCCGGGAGTCTTGCAGGGGTTATCACGTGGTTAATATGTCTTACTCACGTCGGCCACGGAGAAGGAGAGCCCACAGACCTCGAGAGTGTCCAGCGTTGGTGGCACTGTATTATCCTCAAAGGGGGCGAAGAAGGTGTTTAGCTTGTCCAAGGGCAAGACGTCGGTGTCCACGACGTTGCTGGTATTCCCTCTGTGATTGTCTGGAGTCCCCGCTGCATACGTCTCACTATGGATTCACTCGTGATATTTCATACTGTTTTAATATTGTTAGCTCAGAGCAGCTGATAGTCAGTAATATCTAGCTTGCCATGATTATAGCTAGGAATTTGATTAAATTCAATAAACATTATTATTCCCCACTGGGCAATCATTGAATGAGACAACAAACATGTTATTGGAAGCCGCAGGAGAGTGTACAAAACATTAAGAACACGGAGTGAACATATCAAAACTTTATGTTTATCTTTTTTCTTTCTTCCATGGCATTAGAACTGGAAAAGAAGAAAGAGACGAAACAGAGAGAGAGGGAGGCGAAAGAGAGGGAGGCTCGTAAACGAGAGAAGGCAGAGGGGAAGGAGAGGAAGAGGAAGGAGTACAACGCTCACATGGCTGCCTTAGCTGTCCAGGAACAGAAGAATAAGAGAAAGGAGGAGAAGAAAAAGCGGAATGGACAGATGGCAGCAGGTATGTAATGGGGGCGTTCCAGGTTGTCTTTAATGCAGTTGTGCAGTGCACGTGTTGACTATACAGCGAACATCACTTACTCACTTCTCTCTCTCCAGATAAGAAAGCAGCAGCTGAATCCACCCCCAAAGCCCAAAGACGTTCTCTCATTGGCATGCTTTTCAAGCTCCTCCTCCTGGTGCTGCTGGGATTGGCTGGAGTTGTCGGGGTATGTCATCTGACCGGGCTAAAGGAGGAGGCGGTGTGCGCGCCAATCAACATTGCTGTGGATGACGGCCTATCCTGGATCCGGGAACATGAAGTAGATGTGAGGGTCAGAGAGCTGGTACAGGAAGTTGATATCAGAGCCAGAGAGCTGCTGCAGAAACTAACCTCTCTGGCGCCGCATTTCCTCGAACCGCTCGGCGTCGCACCCACGGCAACGGAACCTGTGGAAACGTTAGAAAACTGAGTAAGGAAGGAAGGTAGGACTGACGAGAAAAAAAGAAAGATAGACGACCAGCTTAAATTCCTATGGAATTGTCCTTTCGTCGCTCCTGGTTTCCTCTGTTTTGTACGCTCTCTTTTTAACCAGTGGCTGTCTGCGTCACAAGTTACTCACACCCTAGTCTCACACCCTAGTTCCCTAAAGTGTGGGACTCTATTGCAAAGTAGTGCACTATTAAAAAGGGAATAGGGTGTGATTGGAGGCTTTCCCTGTGACTCATGTGCACACTCCCAAGTCAACCCCCAGCCCCTACTACCCCCTAGGCACGGTAGATCTGAAAGGTCTGGATAAGTGTATTCAATATGGTGGAAATGCAAACTTGCCCATCACAGGGCAAGGTCAAGATACAATATATATACCACACCTGTCCATTCCTTTCATATCTACACAGGTGCACAGGACGTAAAGGGTAGGGGTTGATTTGGGATTGGGCAATAGTAACAGATTCCGTCTGTGCTGCGTCAAAGTCTTAAGAGTCCAACTGGGCCTCCCGAGTGGCGCAGCGGTCTACGGCACTGCAGTGCTAGAGGCGTCACTACAGATCCAGGTTAGATCCCTGGCTGCGACCGGGAAACCCATGAGGCGGCGCACAATTGGCCCAGCGTCGTCCGGGTTAGGGGAGGGTTTGGCCGGATGGGGATGTCCTTGTCCCATTGCGCTCTAGCGACTCCTCGGTCGTCTGTTGCACAGTGTTTTTTCCAACACATTGGTGCGGCTGGCTTCTGGGTTAAGCGGGCAGTGTGTCAAGAAGCAGTGCGGCTTGGCAGGGTCATGTTTCGGAGGACGCTGTCCACCTTAGCCTCTCCCGAGTCCGTATGCGAGTTGCAGCGATGGGACAAAACTTTAACGACCAATTGGATATCACGAAATTGGAAGGCAAAAGGGGTAAAATATTATTATTATTATTATTTTTTAAATAGACTCCAACTGCCAATCAGAGCCAGGTATTGGCCAGAATTTGAGCCAATCAGATCATAATATAAATGGTATCTGTGGTTGGTTGGTTGGGGCAGTCTGAGCATGTGCAGTGAGGCTGTAAATATGGAGTAATCCTGTGTCTTCCATCTGGGGCAAGTTGGCTGCATTCATTTTTGTAACGCTACATCTCTGCTCAAGGACTGTCAACATCAATAAATGCCTTTAAGCTGGAGGATTGTCTCTGTAGTTTTTGCAGAGATGTGTATGTGAGAATGGAGCATTGTGGCATGCCTCAGTTTATTGAATCAATGGAAAACCTTATTCTATAGCAGCCACGGGCCAGGGGAACCTTCTTCCAATCAAAACGCACCATTCCAGGTATCCGACTGTACCCAGAATGCCTTGCTCCGACACTGGCCTACAACAGTAGGCCTGATTACCAACAATGACAAGACCGCCTACAGGGAGGAGGTGAGGGCCCTGGGAGAGAGGTGCCAGGAAAATAACCTCTCACTCAATGTCAACAAAACAAAGTAGGTGATCGTGGAAACAGCAGAGGCTGCACACCCCTATCCACATTGATGGGACTGCAGTGAAGGTGGAAAACTTCAAGTTCCTCTGCGTACACATCACTGACTATTTGAAATGGTCCACCCACACAGACAGTGTGGTGAAGAAGGCGCAACAGCGCCTCTTCAACCTCAGGATGCACATTTGAGAGCATCCTGTCGGGCTGTATCACCGCCTAGTACGGCAACTGCAGTGCCCGCAACCGCAGGGCTCTCCAGAGGGTGGTGCGGTCTGCCAAACGTATCACTGGGGGCAAACTACCTGCCCTCCAGGACACCTACAGTACCCGATGTCACAGGAAGGCCAAAAAGATAATCAAGGACGTGACCAATAAAATGTGATTTGAGGGCTACATCCCGAGGGGTTCATGTTGATTGTATGGAGATTGTGACAGCCGGTTAAATGGTGTGCCTTGACAAGGCAAGAACAAGATGTAAGGAGAAGTGCTGTATTATCATAAGGAGGCTTATACTTGGAATACGGAGGAGGAATGGAGGAAAAAAGAGAGGCAGAGGAGGTCAGAGAGAGGGAGGGAGGAAGAGGGTGAGCTTGAGTCAGTTAAAATTGTAGAAAAAAGGCAGATGGTTTGTTAAAGAAGAATGGTAGAAAGTAAAAGCTGAAGACAGGAGGAGAACAAAGTGAATGAGGGCGAAGTATCGGAGGTGGTAGGTGTGGTGAAGTTCTCAGAGCCAGAGGCTTGCACCGAGGATCAGGATAAAGATATTTTTGAAAAAAGTGGAGATGTGAATTGCTTTGCTCTCAAGAAAAGGGCGCCATTGAAAGGAGTGATTACTGGGGTAGGGGTAAATGTGAAAGTTGACCAACTGAAGGGGAAGATTCCTGGTGTTTGATGCTCAACGTTTTGTGCGACGCAGACAGGGTGGCGTGAGTGGTGAAACTAAAGAGTCATTGTCTGGTGAAACTGAAGAGTCATTGTCTGTTCTTTTGAGTTTTGATGAGTCTTTGCCCGACAAAGTGTTGTTAGGATATAATAAGTTATCCTGTATGAGATTTTGTGCCAAATACATTACGTTGTTACAGGTGTCAAGCTCATTGGCATGTGGCAGTAGTGTGTAGGAGAGAGGTTCCTAGGTGTGAGAAGTGTGCAGAAGGGCATGAGACAAAGGAATGTGAAGCCTTGTACAGTACAGAGGGATAAACCAGCAAGTGATATACGTTCAAGTAAGATTGGATTTTTTGGCATTTATAGCAATAGTTATCAACTGTACTGCTGGGATGGAAAGTAAATCACAGAAAATAGAGGTTGTGGTAGCAGCTGCAGAGAGGTATTTGGATGTGCGAGACTTGACATCAGAGTTATGGGGTGTTTTAAGTGGTGGTGTCCCATCATTTCAGGCTGTTGGCCTGAAGTAAGACTAAATATATTTAAATAGTGAACAATGATATATTTATTTTTGTGAGTGTAGTGTTAGGTGGTAGGGTATTTGTTTAATAAAAACAATTCAAGTATAAGGGAGTTATACTCCAGTCTAGTAGGTGGCGGTAATGCAACATTTATTGGATGCCAACCGCCGTTAAATCTCATCGAAGAAGGTCTCTCGGCTATAATGCCATACTTAGCCCATATACACGGGTTCGTCGTCGTGCAGCTAGCTAGTTATATAGTTCATAATTTGTAAGTAATTATTGTAACAGTAAGGCTAATGACATACATTAACATAATGACATACATTAGCTAATTACCTACGAAATGTTCCCGAGGTAAAAACGAACCTCTCAAGCTACAGTAACGTTTAGCTACCAATACATTAGCTAACGTTAATAGTTAGCTACCTGTCAAAGTAATAAAACAAAATAACTAGCTACTCACATTGTTATTAAACAATTATTGTATAATGTGTTCAATATTTTATTTTCAAAAGAATAAAAGTAATTCGCTATTTATCTCGACTTGCAACTTTGGTTCCGGGGTGTGGTGGTTGACGGGAGGGTTTTGATGTGACACAAGGTCACGGCTAAACCCCGCCTATTTCTACAATTTTTCTTAAAATAAGATTTTAACCCTAACCTCAACCACACTGCTAACCTTATGCCTAACTTTAAATTAAGACCAAAAAAACTCATTTTTGATTTCATGAATTGTTACTATATAGACCATTTTGACTTTGCGGCTCTGGTAACTAGTAAAACAAGATGGCTGCGCTCTCGTCCTTGATGTTCAAGTCCAGAGCAGGTAAAATATTCAAATCATCATTTATTTGCGTTAAATAAAACCTCTTTGAAACACGTCTTTAGACCTAATATACGCCAATGACGCGTATTTATTATACAGCTATTTAGCTGGATAACGTGTTTTTGAAGCTAGCATGACAATAGCCAATCGCTCGTTCTCTGTCATCAGCTTGCTTAAAGCTGCAATAGGGTCAAATTGTATTTAAATAGCCCTTCTTACATCAGCTGATATCTCAAAGTGCTGTACAGAAACCCAGCCTAAAACCCCAAACAGCAAGCAATGCAGGTCAAAAGGCCAAAACCTAGAGAGGAACCAGGCTATGAGGGGTGGCCAGTCCTCTTCTGGCTGTGCCGGGTGGAGATTATAACAGAACATGGCCAAGATGTTCAAATGTTCATAAATGACCAGCATGGTCAAATAATAATAATCACAGTAGTTATCGAGGGTGCAGCAAGTCAGCACCTCAGGAGTAAATGTCAGTTGGCTTTTCATAGCCCATCATTAAGAGCATCTCTACCTCTCCTGCTGTCTCTAGAGAGTTAAACAGCAGGTCTGGGACAGGTAGCACGTCCAGTGAACAGGTCAGGGTTCCATAGCCGCAGGCAGAACAGTTTAAACTGGTGCAGCAGTACGGCAGGTGGACTGGGGACAGCAAGGAGTCATCATGCCAGGTAGTCCTGAGGCATGGTCCTAGGGCTCAGGTCCTCCGAGAGAGAGAAAGAAAGAGAGAATTAGAGAGAGCATACTTAAATTTACACAGGACACCGGCTAAGACAGGAGAAGTACTCCAGATATAACAGACTGACCCTAGCCCCCCGACACATAAACTACTGCAGCATAAATACTGGAGGCTGAGAACGGAGGGGTCAGGAGACACTGTGGCCCCATCCGATGATACCCTCGGACAAGGCCAAACAGGCAGGATATAACCCCACCCACTTTGCCAAAGCACAGCCCCCACACCACTAGAGGGATATCTTCAACCACCAACTTACCATCCTGAGACAGGCATTCCTGTATATACAGTATTAAGACACCGTGGAGCCGGCGAGAGATATGGGTTGAAAAATGTACCTCATTCCAGGGATGAGAAAGGCGTTGTACTCCGAATTGTCCCATTATCCTAACTGTTACACCAACCAAATTTAACACAATTTAATCTTCTGTGTAATAGTTAGGATAATGGGACAATTCAGAGTAAAATGCATTTCTCATCCCTGGATCGAGATACACAGGAATGTTGTGCAGCTGTAAGCAAGCTGGTCGGATCTGCTGGCTAGTTCGTTCTGCATTTAGTTAGCTAACTATCACCGGCTGGTGTACTCCTTGCCCTTATGACTCAAATTGCAAAAGTAATAGATTGATGCATTCCACGTACCTATATGCCGCCTAAGGGTTATGCCCGGCTCGCCGACCCTTTGTCTACACGCAAATACACCTCACTTGCAATATGGTTTTGGGAACATAACTTTCATATAAGAGAATTATTCAAATACAAAAGTTACACATAGCAGAGTCGCACCCGGCCGTGTTTTGACAAACGCCTGCTTCCAGCTGAAAATATGAAATGGAATTGTCCAATGGAAATGTGAGCACAAGGTGACATACCTCTGCAGGAGGTTGTAATTGAAAACAGCCTGGTGCAACTTTTCTCACCTGCATACAGTAAGTGTATCTTTTGTATGTGTTTTTTTTAAATTTTATTTAAGCTTTATTTAACTAGGCAAGTCAATTAAGAACAAATTCTTATTTATGATGATGGCTTACCGCAGCCAAACCCTGATTTTTGGTTGAATTGAACAGTATAAAACAATCAGTTTTATACTGGAGAAAGACACATTGAAATAATTTAGAAAATATGTGTTGCCACTCTAGGATCACTCACTACTCATAAAGCAAATGTAGAACTTTTATTAATCAAAAACATGAAACACCGTCCAATTTTTTAAAGATACTGGGATCTGATATTTTGACCATATCGTCCAGCCCTAATTCTTTCTTGCTGAAATTATTGTTAAGTTCCAAATGTTTCCAAAACTGTATCGCAAGCGATGGTTAATAACGTTTCTAAATGTTAACAGAGCGTCCAGATTGTAATTCACAGTGAGCCAGCTGGGGTCAATACCTTCAACTGGTATTGGGGAGGGAGGGGAGGCTCTAAAGCCCCCTTGGCTTATCAATAACTAGTGTAGTCCCGACATGACCATGCTATCCAATCCCTGGACAGCAGGGCCCCTTCTATTAGACGTAAACCTAAACTTCTCTTGTCTATCACAAATGTTGATTTAAAATTATATTTGAACATTTCAGTTTTTGTGTATGTAGTAATTGCGTGGCCATGCTGTCGAGGGATTGGACTGCATGGTCATGTCTAGCTCTTGATCATGACTCTCAGTTCCATTAGATTATACATACAAGTCATTGGACGAAGGCGTCTTCTGTACGGGGGGAAGTTTTGTTAATGTAAAAACCGAGCGTCGGGGATCTTAACATGCATCACTTGCAGTATGTTTTTTTTAAAGGTTGAATTGATACATACCTTGATAGGGTTAGTGTTCCCACACGGCCATATCTCCATGTTACAGTACTTGTTTACAGAAAACAGACAGAAGCCAAGAGCCTGTTCTAATGAGCTATCTGAACACCTGTGTGTAAGTGTAACTAAGTAAGTGTAGTTTTGTCGGGTGGTGGCTCCATAACTGTGTGGATCAGTGCACAACTGCTACAGTAACTATCTTTGATTTGAAGGATTGTTTCTCACTGATGAAAGTTTAGGGCCAAATGTTTTCGATTGTAGTTCACATGAGGCAGTCGTGGGTGAAACAGATGCCTGAGAACTGTAAGGAGAAGGCAGAATGCTGCCTTGAGTTTGAGAGATTGGTCATGTCGGGACTACAGCTGGTGTATCCGACAACTAGCTACCTACATTGGAAAGAAGTTGCTAGCATTGCATGAGCATCACAAATGGCATTGAACAGCCCACTGTCATTATACAAGCCAGACAGTCATTGTATCCCCTTGCTACAACTGTTACAATGTTTCCAAACTACAATGTTAACTCAATGAAATTGCAGGTCTTCTGCTCCCTTGCCAGTCCTCTCTTGCGGACTGGGTGCGGTTCGCCTCCAAGAAGGCAGGCGGTAGCAGCAAGAACCTCGGTGGAAAGAGCCCTGGTCGCAGATATGGCTTCAAGAAAACCGATGGTAGGGTGAAAGACATAACATGCACCTCAGAGATGTCAGAACTAAGCATACTGGTCGCAGATATGGCTTCAAGAAAACCGACTGCACTGGTAGGGTGAAAGACATAACATGCACCTCAGAGATGTCAGAACTAAGCATACTGACAAATAAACAGCATTAACGTAGCGTTAATGCTGTTTATTTGTCAGTATGCTTAGTTCTGACATCTCTGAGGTGCATGTTATGTCTTTCACCCTACCAGGGCAGTCACTATTCCAGTATCCTGATACTCGAGAGGTATCGAGGCAGGGAAACAAAACATGAATAGGACTACATTTCTTGAGGAAATCAGTCCAAATGTTGGGGGAAAAAACATCAGATTTTGTCACCCAGAATCACGTGTTTCTTTTCCAAGCTATAGCACCATGTCACACACTATGTCACACACACTATGTCACACACACTATGTCACACACACTATGTCACACACACTATGTCACACACACTATGTCACACACACTATGTCACGCACTGTGTCACGCACTGTGTCACGCACTGTGTCACGCACTGTGTCACGCACTGTGTCACACACTGAACTCAGCAACAAAAAATAAACGTCCTCTCACTGTCAACTGCGTTTATTTTCAGCAAACTTAACATGTGTAAATATTTGTATGAACATAACAAGATTCAACAACTGAGACATAAACTGAACAAGTTCCACAGACATGTGACTAACAGACATGTGACTGACATTGTCATGCTGGTGGGTCATGTCAGGATGAGCCTGCTGGAAGGGTACTACATGAGGGAGGAGGATGTCTTCCCTGTAATGCACAGTGTTCAGATTGCCTGCAATGACAATAAACTCAGTCCGATGATGCCGTGACACACCGCCCCAGACCATGACGGACCCTCCACCTCCAAATCGATCCCGCTCCAGAGTACAGGCCTCGGTGTAATGCTCATTCCTTCGACGATAAACACGAATCCAACCATCACCCCTGGTGAGACAAAACCACGACTCGTCAGAGAAGAGCACCTTTTGCCAGTCCTGTCTGGTCCAGTGACGGTGGGTTAGTGCTCATAGATAATGTTGTTGCCGGTGATGTCTGGTGAGGACCTGCCTTGCAACAGGCCTACAAGCCCTCAGTCCAGCCTCTCTCAGCCTATTGAGGACAGTCTGAGCACTGATGGAGGGATTGTGCATTCTTGGTGTAACTCGGGCAGTTGTTGTTGCCATTCTGTACCTGTCCCACAGGTGTGATGTTCAGACGTACCGATCCTGTGCAAGTGTTGTTACACGTGGTCTGCCACTGCGAGGATGATCAGCTGTCCGTCCTGTCTCCCTGTAGCGCTGTCTTAGGCGTCTCACAGTACGGACATTGCAATTTATTGCCCTGGCCACATCTGCAGTCCTCATGCTCATACTTACAGCATGCCTAAGGCACGTTCACGCAGATGAGCAGGGACCCTGGGCATCTTTCTTTTGGTGTTTTTCAGAGTCAGTAGAAAGGCTTCTTTAGTGTCCTAAGTTTTCATAGCTGTGACCTAAGTTGCCTAACGTCTGTAAGCTGTTAGTGTCTTAACGACCGTTCCACAGGTGCATGTTCATTAATTGTTTATGGTTCACTGAACAAGCATGGGAAACAGTGTTCAAACCCTTTACAATGAAGATCTGTGAAGGAATTAGGATTTATTACGAATTATCTTTGAACGACAGGGTCCTGAAAAAGGGATGTTTCTTTTTTTGCTGAGTTTCTCACACTATTTCATAGTTGCTTTTGAAAGTCCAAAGTGTTTATTCTGCTTTGTTTTCTTTTTGCCATGAAAAATTAGGTATCGTAATATCGCGATACTGGTATCGTGATATCGTGATACTGGTATCGTGACAACATTAGATCCTACACACCATGTTTGCATTATCTAACAAACACTTCTGTTTTGTTGTCATCCATCTTCAGGGAACTTTGTCCATGCTGGCAACATCCTAGCAACACAGAGGCTCATGAGGTGGCAACCAGGAGCACATGTAAGGTTTCACACGGTCACTGTTAATATCCTGGGGTGTATTCATTAGACGGACATCTTAGCAAAACATTTTTCAAAAGAAACCGTTTACTCCAAAGAACTATATGTTTCTATTAGGACAAATTCAGGTAGGTCCCTCGCTGTTTCGTTTGGTTCCTAGTGAGTACACCCCTGGCCGTTTTCAAATGTCTGTAGGTGGCTGGTTGATTGTCAACTAATCTCTCTTCCCCCTCCTCTCTTTCTGTCTCCCCCCACCTCTCTCTTTCTCTCTCAGGTGGGGATTGGAACCAACAACACCCTGTATGCCCTGGAGGACGGCATTGTCAGGTTCACTAAGGAGGTGTATGTTCCAGCCCCACGCAGCTCTGAGACCTTCAAGGTCATCACCAAGCTGCCCACAGGAACTGTACTCTACAAGACCTTCATCAACGTAGTGCCCAACAAACAGGAGGGCAAATTCAAACTGGTTGGCATGTTCTGAAGACTCATTCCTATTCCACTCTGTAGGTACAAACCCTACTCTTTCTATGGACTGGGCAGATTGGATTTGAAAGGTTCTGTTCAACGCAGACTCATTTGTCGTGAATGTTGTGGAACTGAGCCAAAGCATGATGAGGATTCAGGATGTTCCGTGGGAATTCCTCAAAGCTTCCTGTGTTACCTGTGTTACCTGTGGTGACCGTTGTCATCGATCCTGCACTCTGGAAATGTGACTGGTCGAAAGTTTATTCAACAGGCACCTTTATGACTTTTTGTGCTGTAAGAAGACATACCAATGTCATTCCATCCAATAAAGTTTTATATATAATCATGACATCAGCAGTCTGTTGGAATTTTAAGCTTAGATAAGAGAACAATTTCCTGTGTATCCAAAGGTATTTAATTGTTGGGAATAATTTGGTATTGTTTTTGGGAAAAAAATCTATATCTAAAACCACCCCTGTATCAAGTGTGAATGTGTAGTTCTTGAAGTAACCACAGGGTGGCTCAAGTTACCCCTCAGTTTTCTCCATACAGACCACAGAGGGCTAATGTAAAAACGTGTTTGTTTTTTTAAAGAACCCGGTGAAGCAGATTGAAGTAATAAATCACACTTTTTAAGCAGCAGACTGTATTCTAAAGAACTCTCATTAATCATTAACCCACAGCCCTATGCGTTATCTTATAGCCAACTACCTCGCATCGTTTCGTGTTGATGACCCTGGTTCAAGAAACATTGGGTGTTGACTTGTAATTTCCTGTGAATTATTTATAAAAACCCATTGACATTCTGCTCGTACCAGGATTGATCCATTTGGGAGAAAAATAAATCTCCAAATAGACATCACACTGGGCAAAAAACTGGTTGAATCAATGTTTCTACGTTATTTCAACGTGTAAAACTGATTCAATTTGAACAAAACGTAAGGGAATTTGTCTTTCGCCAAACTTTGAACCTAAATCCAATGACATGGTGATAATTTGTTGTTGACGTTGAATTCACAGCAGTTGACAACTCCACTCAACTAAATCAAAACTAGAAGTTGGACTAATGTCTGTGCCCAGTGTGATGGCAGGATGTGTATAGCATTTTACAGATCATACTTTACTCAGAACTTGTAGAGTGAGTTAGGTGCCATTTATTTTGAGAGTATGAGTTCCAGATAGTATGTCAACTCCTCCCAGTGGAATGCAGGGGAGTGTGAAATACATTACGAATGCCCTGGTACATTCACCACAACAGACAGCTTGTTGAAACACTTCTGATGGAGGCCCTCTAATAACTGATGAGTGCTGTGGTTTAGAGTGCTGTAGTATGTGTTTATAAGATTTGTAAGTGCTTAGGGGAAGATTGGGTTTGGGGAGAGAAACTCTGCAAAAAAAGGGAGAGGTCAAAATGAGGTCTCTACTCCCTTCGCTGACATTACTCAACATATATTCTAGGTTGTGGACATATTTGTGCCTGGTAGAGAAAAACGGACAAATTTCAACTCACTTTGACCAACGTCAATGAATAGAAGCAGGAGTGTTCCCTTTTGACACCTTGACAGCAAACTAGGCAAGTCAGTTAAGAACAAATTCTTATTTTCAATGACGGCCTAGGAAGTTCTGCCTGTGGTGTATTTCAACCTGACTTGTTGCAAATTAAAATCAGTGAGCGATGATGTAGTACACACACAATTTTATTTTTTGTTCAAGTTTTAATGTACTAAATAAAAGTTTAAAGTTCAATATGTTGCCATCGCATTTTCACCTCTACTGATAGTTTTGTCACAAAAAACTGCTACGTTAAATAGCAAATATGCCTACTCTGCAATGGAGGCTGGTTTGGGGAGCTGTAGGAGGATAGGGTCATTGGTCTTGGCACATTCGCTCTAGCCAACAGCTTGTAGATACAGTGCGGGTAGGCTAGTCTACATGATGAGATTATTATGGATAGGAGTAAGAATATTTGTTTTTGTCAAATGGCAGTCATGAATCGATCAAAAGAATAACACCCTCAATATTTATTGGAAAAGAGCATCAAGATCACTGTGCACTTTCACCACCCTGTGAAGTTCATCATTTATTTCTTCTATATTCTAATAAACTGCATGGATTCCCCAGTTGTAGTGGGAGGACCACACACACCATGTCATCGCGTGACTCCAAGTTTACTTCGACACGGTTGTTATATCAATATTTGTGCATAAATTCCACCACCATTTCTCGCATAACACATTTTACAGACACGAAAAGATCCCGCCATGTCGAACGAACAAATGATCTGTCAGCGTTTAGAAAACTGTACTGAAACTTCCTGTTTCCATCACAGCTGTCGTGATTAAATTTATCAAAGGTATGACTTCTCGCATGAAAACTGTATGGAAACGTAGTTAGCGTAAACTTTTTAAAAAAGCGGATAGGTTATTTATATCTACTGTAGTTCACCTATTTTACCTTTTTGGTTCAGCTATTTAACTATTACTTTCACATGTTTTTTTGTTTGATTTGGGTCACACATAATATAAATGTTTTGCATAGTTACATACTGTATCTCAGTCTAAACACATTGACAAACCCATTCCAGTTTAGCCCAGGAGGTAAATCAAATCAAATGTTATTAGTCACATGCGCTGAATACAACAGGTGTAGTAGACCTTGCAGTGAAATGCTTACTTACGAGCCCCTAAACGACAGTGCAGTTTCAAAAAATACGGAACGTCAGGGTCATGGTGAGTTTTTCTGTGCATAGTTAGTTTGACCTGGGTTAAGACAAATGGTCCCTGGTCAACTGTCCCTGAGTGAACACACTTTTGATTGTCTCTCAAATGGGGACCCTATTTCCTATGTAGTGCACTACATGGGGATTAGGGTGCCATTTGGGACATAGGCCTTCAGTAGTGTTAATAATTAGTGATGTGTTCAACCACAACAGCTCTCTGGTCTGGCGCTACACTCACAGCCATCATCATCACATGTCAGGTAGCTGGGTATTCGTAGCTCGGTGTTCTTTTGAAACAAGGAGATTTAGATTTTTCATTAACACGTTCAACCCGAAACAATGTCCTTGTTTTGTTGTTGTCTACGACATTGGATGTTGTGATGAAGCATAATATGTCTGCTTGTGAGATGCGGACATCTTCTTTTCCACACACCCGAGCATGTCTAGAGTTTGAAATGTAGGCTGATTTGATTATTTAGCTGATAAAGGATATCATTGCCAGTGGAAGGATATCAAGCCCTTTACAGCATACAGTCATGTTAAAACCACTCACTACACCAACAGACGACAGTCAAGATTTGAGAGCGTTAGTCTCAGGAAGACAAACTCTGAGTGAAACTGACTCATGCATTATCATGACAATGTCTCTTTCTTTGTTGATTTGTATTATTTTCTCTTTCAAAGGGTAGAAACATGAGTCTCTAGTTAAAATGCGAAGTTGAAAACCAGGAGTGTTTCCCGACCCTCAAATAACTCCTGGTCTAGACAGAGACGGGTTCCCGGGTCGGGCTCTGAATAGGGCGGTAGGGTGACGGGCCTGCATCTACGGTCACTGTGTGTTCAAGGCTGGAGTTAGAGGTGGAGAGAGGGGCGTCTGAGGGAAGTGCCTCAACACACTGAAGGTCTTCAGAGGAGATGATCATGGACTGGCGAAGAGTCTCCTCGTAAGTCGGAGGAGGCTGTAGGTACAGAGACATTTTATGAGATCAAATTTACTGTAATAAATCAATATTCTATGTATGAATATATTCATTTTTTTTATTTGACTTTGATCTCAACAGGGATTCCCATTGAGAGCAAGGTCTCTTTTACAAGGGAGCCCTGCAACATCCTTCCACAATTTCATTGATGTAAATGAGAATGTGTTCTTTGGTCAACTTACATGGTAAAATAAGGCTTGAATAAATCATTGACAAAATAGATATTTACATATGCAGTGAACAATACATAATAAAAATAGGTCCAGAACCCAGGAGTGACTGACCTCCGTTTCAGACTGTGTGGGGCTGATACCAAAGCGGTCGGCTATCATAGAGTGGATATGTCTCTGACGGTCCTTCTTACGGACGCTCTCGTAGGACGGAAGGCGGGGCAGGATCCCATCCAGGTGATAGCTGCTGGGCTTACCGATGATAAACAGCCTCCCTGGAAGCTGCAGACACACACCAAACATGTTTATAGGATATCACTTTTTCTATTTTTCAAGAGTTGATCTGATTGGTCAAAAGACCAGTTAGTGGAAAAAGATCAGAATTGGGCTGCCTGTGTAAACGCAGCCCAATTACAAACGGCACTGGGCATCAATAACAATGTGAAAGCAGCTCAGATGGTTTTTAAATAGAGATTATAATAGGGAGAAGTTAATTAATTGATTAATACCTAAATCTCTATGTGTAATAGGGGAGTGTGGGGTACGTTGAGCCACCCTTGTTTCTAGTAAATCATACACAAAATGTATAATTTTACCGAATATTTAGGAAGAGGTCATCATTTCATGGAGTTTGTGGAGGAAGTAACCACATGTAAAAAGTGTTTAAGCAAGTTAGGTACAAAAAACAAGCTTCTCTATAAGCTTCAATATGAGGTCCTAAACCTGGCATGAAAGTGCATCCTTGTAGCTGTGTGGGCTAATATAGTTCAAATGTTTGCCTTAGGGTAAATTGAGCCAATGGCCATGTGGTCATTTGAGTCAATAGTTTGATTCAAATTGAGCAAATTGAAATGTTTTCTTACCCAGACCGCTGGGATATGAGGTAACAACAGGGCCTTGCCTGTGTTAAAAGTGTTTTAAAAAGTATAAAGTGTTTGTTAGGTGTTAAGCCTGTGTTAAAACCCTCTTGAGTACATTTCCCCCCGTGGAAATATAATTAGCTAATAAAAAAAAATCACCATAAAAATCTGTCTGTTAGGCTAGATATCTCTATTATGGTTTTGCTCTACAACCGCCACAAGCGTCACATCGTCTGAAGTCGGTACCGCCGATCTGCCAACTTCTGTCTGTAGTGTCCAAACGTTTTGGGCTACACACTAACATGACCCCTCTATGGAAAGATGACTATTTCATTACATGTACAGTGCATGTCGGTTGTTTTGCTCTAGGACGCCGACAAGCCTCACAAGACTCGTCTGAAGGTAGCCCAGTACCAGTTTTAAAAAATGAATGGAAGTACCTTCTGTGTGGAAGTAGTTCAGTGCCTAAAAAAGGGGCTAAATATGTGTAAAAACAAATACATCTCCTGATCTTTATTTCATCTCTCAGATATAGGACATCTGTTTTTCCATGTACGAATCTGTTATTCATTGCATTTCTATAGGCTAATAGCAGTAAGGCCAAATTCTATGTTTCATTAAAAAAAATAAAAAAAAATACATTTGGGATACCAAATCAAATCAAATCAAATGTTATTTGTCACATACACATGGTTAGCAGATGTTAATGCGAGTGTAGCGAAATGCTTGTGCTTCTAGTTCCGACAATGCAGTAATAACCAACAAGTAATCTAACTAACAATTCCAAAACTACTGTCTTGTACACAGTGTAAGGGGATAAAGAATATGTACATAAGGATATATGAATGAGTGATGGTACAGAGCAGCATAGGCAAGATACAGTAGATGGTATCGAGTACAGTATGTACAAATGAGATGAGTATGTAAACAAAGTGGCATAGCTTAAAGTGGCTAGTGATAGCCTAAAGGGGTTGTCAAATTCAAATACATTTGGGATACCTAAAGGGGTTGTAAAATTCAAATACATTTGGGATACCTAAAGGGGTTGTAAAATTCTAAATCAAATAGCTAAATGATCCTTGGTATGGCCACCTTAAAACAATTCCATATGTTAGCTCAGTAGAACCCCACAGGCTTAGACAATAGAGTCTAGAGGGATAAAATATGATTGTGATTGTGTTGAATTGAATTGTGTTTGGGAAATAAAGGTAGACATGGTTTAAAAAAAGTAGTGGTCATATTTCATTCAGTACAGAAATGTGTAAGTGGCTTAACTTACCCCATACCCTGAGTAAGTTATGATGAAAAACCACTTTTTTTTGAACAAGCTATGTTTTCAAAACTGTAAAGTTGACATGTATTCTGATTATTACCAGGTATACACAGCATCCTGAAATATATGTAGATATCTTTGTTAGAAAGAATACCATACTTGACAGAGTGATGCTGAATGAACAAAATGGCTAAACTTACCCCACTCTCCCCTACTATGTAAAGACAGAGGGTTTTTTTCACCTGGGATCCAATGTTTCCGTGGGCCATGGCAGCAGTATGTTCATTGTAGGGAGACACCACTAGAGACTGTCTTCTGTTGTACTGGGGTGGAGCATCCTGGGTAGGGAGAGAGGAGGGAAGACTGGTTAAAGTCCGTCTACACTACAGTGGAAAATTACATCTTACCAAAGTTCAGTCAGTGTAAAATAAAGTTATTCTATTCGGTTCTATTCTATTCTGTTCTATTCTATTCTGTTCTATTCTATTCTGTTCTATTCTATTCTGTTCTATTCTATTCTATTCTGTTCTATTCTGTTCTATTCTATTCTGTTCTATTCTATTCTGTTCTATTCTATTCTGTTCTATTCTGTTCTGTTCTATTCTATTCTGTTCTATTATATTCTGTTCTGTTCTATTCTGTTCTGTTCTGTTCTATTCTTTTCTGTTCTATTCTGTTCTGTTCTATTCTATTCTGTTCTATTCTGTTCTGTTCTATTCTGTTCTGTTCTATTCGGTTCTATTCTATTCTGTTCCTATTATATTCTGTTCTATTCTATTCTGTTCTATTCTATTCTGTTCTATTCTATTCTGTTCTGTTCTATTCTGTTCTGTTCTATTATATTCTGTTCTATTCTGTTCTATTCTATTCTGTTCTATTCTATTCTGTTCTATTCTGTTCTGTTCTATTCTATTCTGTTCTGTTCTATTCTATTCTATTCTGTTCTATTCTATTCTGTTCTATTCTATTCTGTTCTATTCTATTCTGTTCTATTCTGTTCTATTCTATTCTGTTCTATTCTGTTCTATTCTATTCGGTTCTATTCTATTCTGTTCTATTCTATTCTGTTCTATTCTATTCTATTCTGTTCTATTCTATTCTGTTCTATTCTATTAGGTTCTATTCTATTCTGTTCTATTCTATTCTGTTCTATTCTATTCTGTTCTATTCTATTCTGTTCTATTCTGTTCTGTTCTGTTCTATTCTGTTCTATTCTATTCTGTTCTATTCTATTCGGTTCTATTCTATTCTGTTCTATTCTATTCTGTTCTATTCTATTCTGTTCTATTCTATTCTGTTCTATTCTGTTCTGTTCTATTCTATTCTGTTCTATTCTGTTCTATTCTATTCTATTCTGTTCTATTCTATTCTATTCTGTTCTATTCTAATATGCTCTATTCTTTTCTATTCTAATATGCTATATTCTGTTCTATTCTATCTTTACAATTAGTAACGTAGCAGCAACAACAAAGGCATGACAACAGTTCAATACAAATCTCCAATAAATTAACCTCAAGCCAGATTACTCAGGCGGTGATGGAGTAACTTGGCTATAGAGCTGTAATTACATTTTCTTCATGCCCAATAATATACTCCACTCAATATACTCCAATCAGTCTTGTTAAGGGCTACCAGAGCTGTTCTCCTGATCTGATGCATGTTATGCACAATCGACCACACAATGGAAGATGCCTTTGCTAAAATCTACAGTTAGATCCAACCGTTTATTTCTTTATCCCTCTGTCTCGGCTCTGACACTCTGTTGCAGTCTCCCTACCGATAACGCTATATGGGTTTTAACATGAGACATCATCGTGCAACACACAATCCCCTGGCAGCCTCCATAATATCACAGCATCATTTGTAATATAATCAACTAAATACTGTTTTAACGAAGCGACAGTGTTGATATTTTCAATGTTAATATTGAAAATGTTTTTCCTTGAATGAGTGGAAGGAAAGGAGTGGGAGGTAAATGGGGCTGGAGGATGGCCTGAGGCAAATGGGGCTGGAGGATGGCCTGAGGCAAATGGGGCTGGAGGATGGCCTGAGGCAAATGGGGCTGGAGGATGGCCTGAGGCAAATGGGGCTGGAGGATGGCCTGAGGCAAATGGGGCTGGAGGATGGCCTGAGGCAAATGGGGCTGGAAGATGGCCTGAGGTAAATGGGGCTGGAGGATGGCCTGAGGCAAATGGGGCTGGAGGATGGCCTGAGGCAAATGGGGCTGGAGGATGGCCTTAGGCAAATGGGGCTGGAGGATGGCCTGAGGCAAATGGGGCTGGAGGATGGCCTGAGGCAAATGGGGCTGGAGGATGGCCTGAGGCAAATGGGGCTGGATATGGCCTGAGGCAAATGGGGCTGGAGGATGGCCTGAGGCAAATGGGGCTGGAGAGTGGCCTGAGGCAAATGGGGCTGGAGGATGGCCTGAGGCAAATGGGGCTGGAGGATGGCCTGAGGCAAATGGGGCTGGAGGATGGCCTGAGGCAAATGGGGCTGGAGGATGGCCTGAGGCAAATGGGGCTGGAGGATGGCCTGAGGCAAATGGGGCTGGAGGATGGCCTGAGGCAAATGGGGCTGGAGGATAGCCTGAGGCAAATGGGGCTGGATATGGCCTGAGGCAAATGGGGCTGGAGGATGGCCTGAGGCAAATGGGGCTGGAGAATGGCCTGAGGCAAATGGGGCTGGAGGATGGCCTGAGGCAAATGGGGCTGGAGGATGGCCTGAGGCAAATGGGGCTGGAGGATGGCCTGAGGCAAATGGGGCTGGAGGATGGCCTGAGGCAAATGGGGCTGGAGGATGGCCTGAGGCAAATGGGGCTGGAGGATGGCCTGAGGCAAATGGGGCTGGAGGATGGCCTGAGGCAAATGGGGCTGGAGATTGGCCTTCACTGTAACTGACTAGCATGTGATGCAAAGGAAAAACACACTCATGTAAGGTTATCTCAGATGAGTAGCCTTTGCTTGAATAAAAAACATTGCCGTATATTAACAGAAGAATATCAATGTTTTTGATACAACCAACCTAAAGGTCAAAGGAGTGTTTATCTGTGGTTGCATTCTCAATAGGGGAGAAAAATATGGAAACAAAAAGCAGGGGGTAATGATCTTAACCTTATCAAATGAGCTGCACACTGCATGCTCTCTCAGCTCTGTATCATAACAAATACAGAAAACAGAGTTGCACAGGGAAATATTATTCACGTAAACCTTCTAAAACAGCCACTATAGCCACTAGGGTTTGGCTGGGGTAGGCTGTCATTGTAAATAAGAATTTGTTCTTAACTGACTTGCCTAAATAAATAAATTATCTACTGTACTGTACACTATAGGACTGTGCTCTACTGTACTGTGATGTACCCTAATCTACTGTACTCTACTGTACTGTAAAGGACTGTACTGTACTGTACACTATAGGACTGTGCTCTACTGTACTGTGATGTACCCTAATCTACTGTACTCTAAAGGACTGTACTGTACTGTACTGTACACTATAGGACTGTACTCTACTGTACTGTGATGTACCCTAATCTACTGTACTCTAAAGGACTGTACTGTACTGTGCATTATAGGACTGTGCTCTACTGTACTGTACTCTAAAGGACTGTACTGTACACTATAGGACTGTGCTCTACTGTACTGTACACTATAGGACTGTGCTCTACTGTACTGTACACTATAGGACTGTGCTCTACTGTACTGTACACTATAGGACTGTACTCTACTGTACTGTACACTATAGGACAGTGCTCTACTGTACTGTACACTATAGGACTGTACTCTACTGTACTGTACACTATAGGACTGTGCTCTACTGTACTGTACACTATAGGACTGTACTCTACTGTACTGTACACTATAGGACTGTGCTCTACTGTACTGTACACTATAGGACTGTACTCTACTGTACTGTACTCTATAGGACTGTGCTCTACTGTACTGTACACTATAGGACTGTGCTCTACTGTACTGTACACTATAGGACTGTACTCTACTGTACTGTACACTATAGGACTGTGCTCTACTGTACTGTACACTATAGGACTGTACTCTACTGTACTGTACTCTATAGGACTGTGCTCTACTGTACTGTACACTATAGGACTGTGCTCTACTGTACTGTACACTATAGGACTGTGCTCTACTGTACTGTGCTCCAGTTTACTCTCCTTGAGTTTCTTACAATTGAAGAAAGGGCCCATAGACTCGTGACAATTTTACTTGCCATATCCCAACTCACTGGATCTGGATCTTGGGACCAACGTCCTGGCATAAATCTTGGTCTTGGCTCCTGGATAGCGCCTTAGTGTAACGTTGTGGGTGTCATGAGTGGGACGTCAGGCGCAGGAAACAGAGAGTTCAATATAATGCTCTTTGAATGCACACACGGTGAACAACGGGCACCCCACGAAACACTGGGTGCTCAAAACCAAAATGCCCCAGACACGGTGAACAACGGGCACCCCACGAAACGCTGGGTTCTCAAAACAAATGCCCCAGACACGGTGAACAACGGGCACCCCACGAAACGCTGGGTTCTCAAAACAAATGCCCCAGACACGGTGAACAACGGGCACCCCACGAAACGCTGGGTTCTCAAAACAAATGCCCCAGACATGGGGGGACGAAAAGTGTCCAGTAAACTCCACGAACATAGACCAACACGTTCGTCTACACCAAACACAAAGGCTACTTAATATTATGTTTACATACCCTACATTGCTCATCTCATATGTATATACTGTACTCTATATCATCTACTGCATCTTTATGTAATACATGTATCACTAGCCACTTTAAACTATGTCACTTTGTTTACATACCCTACATTACTCATCTCATATGTATATACTGTACTCGATACCATCTACTGCATCTTGCCTATGCCGTTCTGTACCATCACTCATTCATATATCTTTATGTACATATTCTTTATCCCTTTACACTTGTGTGTATAAGGTAGTAGTTTTGGAATTGTTAGGTTAGATTACTCGTTGGTTATTACTGCATTGTCGGAACTAGAAGCACAAGCATTTCACTACACTCGCATTAACATCTGCTAACCATGTGTATGTGACAAATAAATGTGATTTGATTTGATCTATCGTCCAGCCTACAGTAGCAGCCGATGTGTGGTGTTCAATGTAGGTCTACATTCCATGAGACTTTTGAAAAGGAACATGCAGGGCTTTACATTAACCTGTTTATCCACTTCTCCTTCAGATAAGGAGGAGAGGCTGGAAACCGCTTTTTGCATAATCATTTCCATACCAAATTATGTCTGTCTCAAAATACAACACTGCCTCTTTAAGACAAGATATCTAGAAATGTACACGTTTTGTGTTCTTGGAGGAAGCAATCACTCCCCTAGTGCTGACTACGAATGATCTATAACTGGGCTAATAACTCACTAACTAGCAAAGGATTTGAACAAAATGTGACTCACCACCTGGATTCAGTCTTACGTAGCAACTATTGAAATTGTGTTTTTTACATTGGATAAAAGCAGAGACACAGAGCTACAAAATGGTATATCAGACACTGCATTTGAGGAACAATGGGAAAGGAATTCTGCTTTGAAAGTTGATCAATTTGTAATCTCACTTTTGAGAAAATGGCCTTTGAATGTTTTGGGATCTAGTGAAGAGCTCTTCTTTGTCTGCACCCATTCAGCATCGCTCACACCCTCTTAAGGGCTCCCGAGTGGCACAGCGTTCTAAGGCACTGCCTCTCAGTACAAGAGGTGTCACTACAGTCCCTGGTTTGAATCCAGGCTGTATCACCTCCGGCTGTGATTGGGAGTCCCATAGGGTGGCGCACAATTGGCCCAGTGTCGTCTGGGTTTGGCTGGTATAGAATTATTTCAATTTCATTACGCTTTTTTGCAGATGTTTACTGACACCGGCCATATTCAACGGGTGTTTTACACACGTCACGTAACGGGGTGCACATTAGCTCTCGCTTTGATCTCAAAATAAACGCATCTACTCACGATCGCTCATGCTGTAAAAACAGTCCAGTTCAAAGTGAATGGCACAGATCCACATACGGCAATGGTCTATTTGCATATAGGCCTACTGCAGCTCTGATTGGTTATGGCGCACCAGTCTGTGTAGAGTACAGGCATGAGTCGTGCCTGTCAATTAAATAAAATCCTACTCTGCTGCCTTCTGCCTACAACAACATCTCTTGCATAGTTCGTTTTGTTTCAGTATGTTGCATTGAAAGTGGCTAATATTGCGTTGATTTGATCACAATTCCCACAGTAAAGGGAAACGTTGGTAGTGTTAACTAACGGGGAAAACTCTAGAAAGTTGAGTGAAGTTCAATCTCGTACTTCTCTGCGCAGGCTGATATTTCTTCTGCACTGCAATCCCGGGGGAGCTGCATGTCCACGGAAACGCGCAGTTTAGAGGGAACATCGGTTATATCCAGCTAGAGTCCTCTATTTATCTCTATGATTGACACTTGTCACCAAAACGCCTGTTATTTTGCCAAAAGAAAGATAGGTAAAATAATAATTTCCACATCTAACAACATAATTATCTAGATGCATATTTATTTAAATCTACAAGTTTCAGATTCATACAATCAACATGGAACATTTTACAGAGAATAATAGAGATGATATTTCTCAGAATTAAATATAAAGGTTTTGAAAATCTGGTTAAAAGTCATGTTTTTACAATTTTTTAAATTTGGTATGCCAATAACATTTCTAATCTGTAACAGAAGGTTAATCAAAATGATCACTACTGTACACGGTTCTCCCTTCATTTAAACGTTTCCACTTTGTTTTGGTAGCAACACATTTAGTGGGGTGGTAATGAATTCGGGTAAATAGTGTGTGAATATTATATGTCTACTTCACATATGTTGGAAGATGTGAGGTGTGCTGAAAGTTTGGGAGAAATACGATACAAATGTTACAATACAAATGTAAATTGATTTCCAACCCCCAATTTGCACCACGTCTGTAGAATAGCCCATATACTGCATTACTTTTGACCATATACTGCATTAGCCCATATACTGCATTACTTTTGACCAGGGTCCATAAGGTCTGGTCTGCTTGCTGCAGAAAAACAAACAGGAATCTCTCTTCACCTGAACTAACTTGGGAATCTAGTTTCATGCTAGAGCAAACGTATAATCACATCATTCTCCTTTATCGCATCTCGCTCTTATTGGTTACTGAAATCCATTATTACACATTTATACAACGTTCCAAAGAGTTTACAGTACTCTATTGTACCTGTGTTCATATCGTTTTGTCGCAGTGTTTATATAATGGTTTATGGATGTTTCTCTAGCCTCGTTTACCAGACTCCTGTTACTGTAATCAGGCTCCCAGCTGGTGAACAGGTTCATGATATTGTAGCGATCTTCGCTATATGATCCACGTTACATTCCCACCAAGTGGGTTAACTCTATTGGTTGCGATGCGGTGGGTGTTTGCCTTTCACACCAGAGACCCGGGTTTGTAATGATAATGAGCTCCCTGGTAAGGCCTGACCTTGCAGCCTTAAAATAAGGGGTTGTAGCACATGTATAATACCATTATAGCCATTTGTAAATGACCTTATTGATGAGATTAGGGTAAACCCTATAGATGTTTATATCACATTTGTAAATGACCTTAGTGATGAGATTAGGGTAAGCCCTATAGATGTTTATATGACATTTGTAAATTACCTTAGTGATGAGATTAGGGTAAACCCTATAGATGTTTATATCACATTTGTAAATGACCTTAGTGATGAGATTAGTGTAAGCCCTATAGATGTTTATATGACATTTGTAAATTACCTTAGTGATGAGATTAGGGTAAACCCTATAGATGTTTATATCACATTTATGTCCTTACTGTACATATGTACAATATACACTAGGCGTTAATAACACGTTTCCCTGTTAATTACACATGTATAACATGCTTAGCCTTCCTGTATAGTGTTGTATGACCCTGCATCAGAGAGGGTATTAATATACATTAGGCGTTTATAACATGTTATCCCTGTTTATAAAAAATAATATATAAATGAGCTTTTATCCAAAGCAACTTACAGACTTATAGTCATGCTGCATACATTTTTTGCGTATGGGTTGTCCCGGGATTCGAACCCACTATCCTGTAGTTGCAAGTGCCATGTCCTACCAACCGAGCTACTTATATCCTTACTGTACAGCGCTGGTTGGCCTGGTAGTTCGACACCCTGCAGCAGAAAGGGTCTTTCCTGTACAAGACCACCAGGAGCATGAGAATCACTACGAAGAACACCAGGCAGGACACTACAGAAATGAGGCAACAAGAACACCGACGTGACTACGAAGCTTTATAAAACATATCTGCCATTAATGTAAACATATAGGTTATACATGATTCCTTTTTAATGTGTATTTATAACACATGCAAAACATACATAACTAAACGATCAACAGTTAGCCAGTCCTGTATCAGAGCAACAGGTTTATGTCGACTGAATATATATGTTCATGGATTAGCAGCAGCCTACTTGAGTTTTTGTGACTGCCATCACTCACCGGAGGCCACGATGACCGTTAGCTGATCCGCTGTCAGCGCAGGTGGGATAGTTGTAGATGCAGATAAAGACATATTGAACTAAAATCAATCAGCATGTAAACGAGGTTCCGCTGTGTAAACGGCCCACATAAAAATGTTGGCTTTCACTGGCATGATATTAGGCTATTCCTGTCCAAACCAAGAAGATCAAAATAAATCGATTATCTTCCTCTTCATTCGAGGGCAGAGCCTGACACTGTTGTTAAATCCAGTTTAACTGCAGGATTCTGCCACCTATTTTGCTGCTTCGATTCAGCCTGGTCTCATAGACTAGACGTAACATAGTAATCTTAAATCAGGATACTCAAATTAGTATGATAAACTTTAAAAAATATATTTTATATGACATTTTAGTCATTTAGCAGACGCTCTTATCCAGAGTGACTTACAATTAGTGTATTCGTTTTAAGATAGCTAGGTGAGACAACAACCCATCACAATCGTATCAAGTACATTTTCCCTCAACAAAGTATTTATCAGCAAAGTCGGTGGTAGTGGGATAAGATAGGTGTTTATTATATTATACTTTTTTACAAGAGTTTTTTGGGGGGGGGGGGGGGGGGAGTATGGTCACATGAGACAGAAGGTTATTTAAAGGGATAGTTCACCCAAATTCCAAAAGTACATGTTTAAAAAAAAAATAAGCAGTCTATGGGCCAGGTATGACAGTTCTTAACTGACTTGCCTAGTTAAATAAAGATCAAATAAATACATACAAAACGTTACATTACTTCTCTGGAGTTACGTTTACTATATTACGTCTACCACTCAGTCCAGGTTGTTCGATTCTGCTGCCAGGGTGTCTTTTCGTAATGCCAGAGCGCGCTAGATGGAGAGAGGGGGGTATGTTGGGCAGCGTGTGCTCTGTGCTCTCCACAACAAAATATTACCTCGCAAAGCTTTGCTAAAAAATATATAGGTTTGGCTATGGTACAGACCTTTCCCGTCTGTAATTTAAGATTTTTGTTTTACTGGAGATAAAAACTTTTCCAGGTTGTGAATGAGGCGCAGCCTACTGGACACACATGGGATATGTTTGAAATGACACTATATACAGAAGTATGTGGACACCCCTTAAAATTTGTTGCTGACGGGTGTATAAAATTGAGCACACAGAAATGCAATTTCCATCGACAAAACAACATGTCCCTGCTGCTATGCAGAATATCAGAAAGATAATAGGAACATTGTTTCCATAGGTGAATGTGCATCTAATATGAACCATGTGAAGGGATGGTGTGAGTAATGGGGAACCAATCACTTGTCTCCACAATATCTGTGCCTCAGTCACCCCCTCCTTGGGCCTTGGGGGAGATTGTCCTCTCCCCTGGATCCCTTTTTGTTTTAGCAAGGTGGAGACTAAGTAACGAAATATGTCCTTTTGTGTTCTTAGTACTGAACAAAACAACACGTTCTTTATACTGGAGGCCAAGTGCTGGCACAGGATGTGTTGACGTTTGGAGCCAGTGTACGTCATCTCTGAGGTTGCACCTATCTTGAGATGGTATATAACCCAGAGGCTCACTCCACTCAGTGGGCTCTCACTCTGTTCACTTTTGTGTGGGTAAAATACTTTATCGATAAGTTATTTTAATAAAATTAATATCCTGATTGTTGATTGACCTTGTCTCTCATCATTATTGATTCAAATATCTACCAGGTTCCAAAAATGCAGGTGTTTCAGCCTAGCTCTGTGCTTTCTGTGGTGGTGGGGCAGCCAGTGGAAAATACATAGGTTAGGGGTTGGTAATGTTCTCTAGTTGCGCCGTGATAGGCTCAGTGTTCTGTCACTCATGGGGACACTACGTCACAGCAAAATCTACGGGGAGAGCTCGAAAATTCAAGCCTCTTGGATGTTGCCATAGCATTACATTAGGAATGCCCATCCAAGAAGGCTTACGGTACAGGGGACACAGAGGATACAGGGGACACAGGGGTATACAGAGGATACAGGGGACACATGGAATACAGGGGACACATGGAATACAGGGGACACAGGGAAATACAGGGGACACATGGAATACAGGGGATACAGGGGACACATGGAATACAGGGGACACATGGAATACAGGGGACACATGGAATACAGGGGACACAGGGAATACAGGGGACACATGGAATACAGGGGACACAGGGAATACAGGGGACACATGGAATACAGGGGATACAGGGGACACATGGAATACAGGGGACACAGAGGACACAGGGGATACAGGGGACACAGGGGACACATGGAATACAGGGGACACAGGGGACAGATGGAATACAGGGGACACATGGAATACAGGGGATACAGGGGACACATGGAATACAGGGGACACATGGAATACAGGGGACAGAGGGGACACATGGAATACAGGGGACACATGGAATACAAGGGATACAGGGGACACAGGGAATACAGGGGATACAGGGTATACAGGGGACACATGGAATACAGGGGACACAGGGGACACATGGAATACAGGGGACACATGGAATACAGGGGACACATGGAATATAGGGGACACAGGGGATACAGGGGACACATGGAATACAGGGGATACAGGGGATACATGGAATACAGGGGACACATGGAATATAGGGGACACATGGAATATAGGGGACACAGGGAATACAGGGGATACATGGAATACAGGGGACACATGGATTTCCGACAGTTAAATGAGACAACAAAACATGATTTATTAAACACAGTGATATGGTTTTTGAACGTGATAGCTGTACCTTTAGTTTCTGGTTGACACAGCTTGTGTTTGCCATCAGCCAATCGCTGATCAAAGCACATGAACGCACACAACTCGTTCCTCCCGGTTTACAAGTAGCATTGTCAGAGTTTCCCACTTCTGATGAATGCAGCCTTAGTTGTGGTCCTGTGACCTCCCTTCTTGTCCTCTGATTCTCTGTTTCTCCCTCTGCACACAAATTACTTAATACATGTATGTGTCCAAGCACTCGTGTGTATGCTTGTTCCCCCTACATCACACTAATTACTGAAATGTATCTGTATGCTTGTTCCCCCTACATCACACTAATTACTGAAATGTATCTGTATGCTTGTTCCCCCTACATCACACTAATTACTGAAATGTATCTGTATGCTTGTTCCCCCTACATCACACTAATTACTGAAATGTATCTGTATGCTTGTTCCCCCTACCTCACACTAATTACTGAAATATATCTGTATGCTTGTTCCCCCTACATCACACTAATTACTGAAATATATCTGTATGCTTGTTCCCCCTACATCACACTAATTACTGAAATATATCTGTATGCTTGTTCCCCCTACATCACACTAATTACTGAAATATATCTGTATGCTTGTTCCCCCTACCTCACACTAATTACTGAAATATATCTGTATGCTTGTTCCCCCTACATCACACTAATTACTGAAATATATCTGTATGCTTGTTCCCCCTACCTCACATTAATTACTGAAATGTATCTGTATGCTTGTTCCTCCTACCTCACACTAATTACTGAAATATATCTGTATGCTTGTTCCCCCTACATCACACTAATTACTGAAATATATCTGTATGCTTGTTCCCCCTACCTCACACAAATTACTGAAATGTATTTATTTGTATGCTTGTTCCCCCTACCTCACACAAATTACTGAAATGTATCTGGACACATACATTTTAGTCATTTATGAGACACTCTTATTCAGAGCGACTTACAGTACTGAGTGTATACATGTTTGTACTTGAGATATTTGGCCTACTTGGATATTTGGCCTTTCTCTTCTCCAATGGTGTGCATCTCTGTTTCCCCTGCAGGCAGACATGGACAGAGAGTGATCAGGAGAGATGAAGGAGACAAGCTGGCCAGGGTGAGCAGCACAGTCCATTCTGAACTAAACCATTATTTGATGTGAAGGACACATACGGAACATTTACGGTTTGCGCACATATCTAGATACTCATCTCAAGTTATGATTCAGCACGTTCTAAATTGACTATCTACTATCTATTGACTATCTAATCCTTACCCAAGTTAAATGGTAATCATTCTGTTGTCCTCTCCTGTGTTTTTCTCTCCAAGGGGTATTCTGTTCCTTTCCTGCCCTAGCAAAACTGAAACGTACTTGAAGGTAACTGAAACCTGCTTTTGGGCTCCCGAGTGACACTGTCTCTCAGTGCTAGAGACATCACTACAGACACCCTGGTTTGATTCCAGGCTGTATCATAACCGGTCATGATTGAGAGTCCCATAGGGCGGAGCACAATTGGCCCAGTGTCATCTGGGTTTGGCTGGTGTAGGCCGTCACTGTAAATAAGAATGAGTTCTTAACTGACTTGCCTAGTTAAATAAAAGTTAAAAAAAAAACACAAAAAAAACCACACAAAAAAACAGCTGTTGCCCCTAGTGCCTGGTTTCCAAGTCATCTCCTATGTCAAGTACTGATTTGTATCAGGGGAGACCTGGCTGGCCATCTAAGGCCTACACAGCAAGGACCTGATCAGCAGTTCAGCTTTGGAGACTTGTGGGAGAATTGGCTTTTTGAGGTTTTTGTATTTCTCTTTTACTTATCCAAGTACAGAAATTCCATAGAGATGTTTCCCCTTTCACAAGGGAGACCTGTCTCAAGATTAATACATTTCCCCTAAGGTCAAATACACCGTTTCAAAAATAAACTTGTATCACATTTTGTGTCGTGACTACCATGCAGTGTGATGTACGTGTCACAGCGTGGAAAAGGACAGCTTCAAGGTCTTATCTCCTAAGGGATGATTTTCTCCACATAAGTTGCAAATCAAAGTTCCAGCATGTTCTCAGTTCACATTCTTACATCAGTGTTGTAATTTGTCATTTGAATTTTAGCTCATGTTCTCAGTTCACATTCTTACATCAGTGTTGTAATTTGTCATTTGAATTTTAGCTCATGTTCTCAGTTCACATTCTTACATCAGTGTTGTAATTTGTCATTTGAATTTTAGCTCATGTTCTCAGTTCACATTCTTACATCAGTGTTGTAATTTGTCATTTGAATTTTAGCTCATGTTCTCAGTTCACATTCTTACATCAGTGTTGTCATTTGTTATTTCACTTTTAGCTCATGTTCTTTTACATTGAGCTGTAAAAATCATGCTGGTTAAAACCAGAGACATACGAACGAAACAAAACAAAAAAGGTCACAGGAAGTGATGCAGCCCAGGAAGCAGGTGCCCATTTTCTCAAGATCTCCATTTCAGCTTGACCAAACTCGATAAGACATGTGCTCTCACCAAACAAAGCCATAACACCTTCTGACACAACCTGGGATCCACCATGTCCCCAGACTGCATTCACTTGTTGGTGGGTGGCTGTCTGCAACACAAAAAAAGGGGGTTTACGTTTTCGTAATCTTGCTGCTGAAGTTATTTCCGGTTGCCCCTTTGAATATGAACTTGTGTATTTTATTCAGAATATTATAATATGTTATTTACCAGGTCAGTTTCTTGTGAGAATGCCAAATGTTGTAGTGACCTATGCTGCATAATGTTGTAGTGACCTATGCTGCATAATGTTGTAGTGACCTATGCTGCATAATGTTGTAGTGACCTATGCTGCATAATGTTGTAGTGACCTATGCTGCTTAATGTTGTAGTGATCTATGCTGCATAATGTTGTAGTGACCTATGCTGCATAATGTGGTAGTGACCTATGCTGCATAATGTTGTAGTGACCTATGCTGCATAATGTGGTAGTGACCTATGCTGCATAATGTGGTAGTGACTTATGCTGCATAATGTGGTAGTGACCTATGCTGCATAATGTGGTAGTGACCTATGCTGCATAAAAAGTGTATATTCTAACACGTCTTATACTTTTTTTTTGTCTCTTCACTTTGAATAGTGTGTGTGAGAGAAAGAGAGAGAGAAACCGTGAGTGAGAGAGAGCAAGAGTGAGTTCATAGCTGGTACACACCACCAGAGGGCCTTGTCTTATCATTTATGTTCTGTAATTCGCTGGAAGGCACCTTTCATCATGATCAAAAGTAAAACAATGAAGGTAATGTTATTATATTTAGAATGGTGTGCTACATTGAACTTAGAAGGATTTTATTTGTGTGTCTATTTTTTTACCAATATTGTTTTTTTACTATTTCAGTTTGGATAAAATCAAACGTGTCTACTTACATTTGTCTATGGATGAGGATTCATGAAGAAGCTTTGCATCATAGAATTAGAAATTAGAATACTAGAATGAACACAAACCTTGTTGTGATGTTTGTGACTAGAGGGAGTAGCTTACAGCTACGATTGGAAGTGACTTTTCACAGCCGGTTAGGAGATCGTTTTAGCTAACCCTTTTTAGCTAAACCTTAACTTAAATCTCCTAACATGCCACGTTAATTATCATAGCCTGCTGGGTAAAAAACTAACTTCCGGTCATAGCTGTAGCCTACCACCTCTAGGGGTCAGCAGCATCCCACCCTGTATCCCACTGCTGGCTTGCCTTGGAAGATACAGTAGGGGTTGGTCCCTGGATGGGAGACCAGATGCTGCTAGAAGTGGTGTTGGAGAGCCAGTAGGAGGCACTTTTTCCTCTGGTCTAAACAAATGCCCCAGGGTAGTGATTGGGGAAATTGCCCTGCGTAGGGTGCTGTCTTTCAGGTGGGATGTTAAATGGGTGTCCTGACTCTCTGTGGTTATTAAAGATCCCATGGCACTTATTGTAAGAGTAGGGGTGTTAACCCTGGGTGTCCTGGCTAAATTCCCAATCTCGCCATCATACCATCACAGTCATCTAACCATCCCAAGCTTACAATTGGCTCATTCGTCACCCCTCCTCACCCCTGTAACTATTCTCCAGGTTGTTGCTGTAAATGAGAATGTGTTCTCAGTCAACTTACCTGGTCAAATAAATAGTCAGAACCTTTTCTGATGGTATAAAGGTTAGGGAGTTGGTCAACCATGGTTTGCCAGTGCAGTGATGAGACATTTTTGTGTGTAAAACAATGACTTTGAAGAATTGATCTGCACTGTATGTTTGTTAGCTAGTCAGTTTTAGACAAATGATTACATACATTTTTCAAATTAACAGTCAATATTTAAACATTCAAACAATGTAGTACATCCACAGCTATAAACTGGCTGAAATCAGTTGATGATTAAGTGATAATGCCCGAGAAGCTGGTGTTTGGAGGATATATTGGCACGGGTGGTGTTAGGCCTTATCACTTCTATACAATGGATTACCAACATATTCAAATAATGATTGACATATTTTCATTAAAAATGTTATTTTGGTGAATTTATTCATCGTATTTCATCCTTCCACAATATATAATCCCGACACAAATTTAGGGTAGCTACCCACGCCGGCTGGTTGTTTGTTCTATCGGTTCGGTTGCTATAGACGCAACCCAGTCATTCAGTCTTTTCGTTCTGTATCTGTGGAAGTAATTTGTTCCAAATGTTCCATTGCCATACGGCTGGCAAAGATCTTATCCCTTGCTAGCCTAGCCAACTACAACTAACTTACAGTCACCTCAAAAAGTGCAGACAGAATAACAACAAAGTAGGGTCATTTGCATTTGTTTAAGCTGTTTTCTAATGACATTTATTTGGATACATCCATAACAATTAGCTAATGAGGCGCAATTTTGCCTGTCATAGAAAATGTGCTCAGTCATCAGGACACCGTTGTTCAGAGGAGCTAGCCAACAACACAGCTAACACAATCACTTCAAACTGAAGCTGCAAAGACTGCAAACTTGCTGCACTTCATTTTGTTTTACCTTTTTTCAATTGACAATTCTTTGTATATATCTATAACAATGATGCCAGCTGATTCATGATTTAGACTAGCTGAGAAACGCTGCCTGAATGTCTGTCTTGTCCTGACTCCCGACACGTGTGAGATGTGAGATGATGTCTAAATGTTTTTTATAGTGGAGATCAAGTTTATAAATTGCCTGGCTGGGCTGATGAGACAGTGGATTGTGCAGACAGATGGACCAGAGTAAATAGGCATTTTAACACCATTGATTTAACCATTGGTAACTTGTGGAATAGACACCGGCTGGAATGTGGTTTTAACCAATCAGCATTCAGGATTAGACCCAGCCGTTTTATTATAGGACTTAAACAAGTTATTTATGCAACAACAACTGATATTGTGTCATAAAAATAATAATAAATGTTTATATATATATTTTAGAGGCTATTTATACAGTATACAACCTCCATAAATTGTATTTATAATTAGGCCTACATGACAATATTTTGATAATAATTCTATTGCACAATTTCTGATATATCACATGCATTAAAATCAGGATAATGCCTCTACTGCTATTCATTCCAATTAGACCGGTTTGGATTTCTCCCTGACCAATATGGCTGCAATTTCCTTCCCAACCTGGATCTTAAAGGGTTTGTGACATAGCCATTCTAGTAATTTAATAGGATCGCTATGCTTTGAATTCACACAAATAGCCTAGCTATAAACCCCTTTCCATAAAAAAAATAATATTTACATGCTAGAACTGATACACATAAGAAATACTGGCAACAAACGCACTGGAAAAGGGTTTAAATCGACTTTAGGCACACTAGATAAATTCCTTGGTAGAAGTGGTTCTATATTAAGCTAACATATAGAATTATTTTAAGATGGTCATTCTACGGATCATTTAGCTATTTGATTTTGAATATGAGGACCCCTCACACACGTTCAAAAGTTTGGAGCCACTTAGAAATGTCCTTGTTTTTGAAAGAAAAGCACATTTTTTGTCCATTAAAATAACATCAAATTGATCAGAAATACAGTGTAGACATTGTTAATGTTGTAAATGACTATTGTAGCTGGAAACGGCTGATCTTTTATGGAATATCTACATAGGCGTACAGAGGCCCATTATCAGCAACCATCACTCCTGTGTTCCAATGGGACGTTGTGTTAGCTAATCCAAGTTTATCATTTTAAAAGGCTAATTAGTAATTAGAAAACCCTTTTGCAATTATGTTAGCACAGCTGACAACTTATCCTGATTAAAGAAGCAATAAAATGGGCCTTCTTTAGACTAGTTGAGTATCTGGAGTATCGGCATTTGTGGGTTCGATTACAGGCTCAAAATGGCCAGAAACAAAGACCTTTCTTCTGAAACTCGTCAGTCGATTCTTGTTCTGAGAAATGAAGGCTATTCCATGCGAGAAATTGCTAAGAAACTGAAGATCTGGTACAATGCTGTGTACTACTCCCTTCATAGAACAGTGCAAACTGGCTCTAACCAGAATAGAAAGAGGAGTAGTAGGCCCCGTTGCACAACTGAGCAAGAGGACAAGTACATTAGAGTGTCTAGTTTGAGAAACAGACACCTCACAAGTCCTCAACTGGCAGCTTCATTAAATAGTACCCGCAAAACACCAGTCTCAACGTCAATGGTGAAGAGGCGACTCCGGGATGCTGGTCTTCAAGCCATGTACATGGTTGTGTGTGTATATATATATATATGTGTGTGTGTGTGTTAATTATTTGATAAAATATTGATTTTACTGCTATAGCCCAAATAAACACATTACATAACACATTCATCAATTGCAAAACAGACAGTCAAAAAATAAATCATAAGGGGTAAGTTTTCAAGTGTCGGGTAGCAGAGCTCTACACTGGAGTCATTGCAAATCAAATTGTGCCACTTGTACCCTACCGTGAGCTGCCGCAAATAGATATTTAAATAGCCTATAACTTCAATTTAGGCTATTGCAGCCTTGTGTTATCATGCAATTAATTACCATGTTTAAATTAAATTGGAAGCAATTGTGGTCATGGTCACAGCTCTATCGCAATTGCCGATCAGAGTACATTAGATTGATGGTAACAGTCAGTCATATTAGGCTACATGTAAACAAAAACAAAACACTGGCTGTTGTTGACAAACGTATTCAGTCCATATCAATGGCATATTAATAACATTTGATGGAAATTACGACCCCGTCCTCAGTAGTCAATTCCAGCACTAGCCTAGGCCTACAGAGTAATTAATGGGCAACACGAGCACTCTTGGCTCTAAATCGCATCGCTGTTCACAACACTATTCATGATGAATAAATTAGTCTGTCAATTTGAACTAAGCAAGATGCTAAAGCGTTCAGCTTACATTTTACCTACATCTTTACTTAGGCTATCTGAAATGAGATGTAGGACCTATCAAGGACTAGGCTACTTGTTCTAAGCAAAAGCAAACCATGGCAACGTTTAATTACAATCATAAACCCAGATTTTAGTCAGCAGCCCAGGTCTATTGAAAAGTCAATCACGCAAATAGGCCTAGCTATTTGCATGATCCATTCAACGATTTGTAGTCTTAACACCTGGCTCATAATACGGCACAATTGCAAGAACATAACATTAAGCCAGTTTTTTTAAAGTTTTTTTTACGTTTTTCCAAATGTTTCTTGCAAAGAGATTTCGAGATCCTCTGTCCAACTTTCATCACCCAAACTTCTGTCGGATTTATCTATAGTTGTGCACATGCGCAAACGGGATATATTTACAATCATAGATAGCATTGGTGGAAAATGATCAGGACCTTTTCCCGATAGCGATGGAATTTAGGCTTTAAATGGTTTAGGGAAACCGAGTTTAATAAAGGCGACATAGGCAAATTCCTTTTTAAGTTACATTGGCTCGCAAGAATTATTATTTTGACGGAAAACTGAATTTTGCGTTTTACATCGACATTCCTTCCTAATTCATTCAATAACGTTATGGAAAAAGAATAGGACAGTGTCTCTAGAATCTAGATATGTGACAAGTAATAGCCTAGGCCAGAGCCACGTATTTAGAAATAAAATACATGTATGGCTCTGGCGTAGGCAACGACTTTTGTTCAGAGGGAAATTTAAAGGCAGTCCATTGGCTGTCGGATAAACTCAACGACAGCGTTTTCCTAAAGGAGATTACTGATTGGTCTTGTCACCTGTCAGACTAGAACCCTTCACCATCAACTTCAGATCAACTTAAAAAACAAAGCCCAGTTGATTTGAGCACACAAGGAAGAGTACTTTTGTGGGTGTGTCTGACTACGTGCACTCCACAAATAGTTACTTGATCGCAACATAGTTTCGAGGAGGACCTTACCGAGACGCAAGTGAAATAATACGTTCTGTTTTGATAGAAAGTAAACTGTGAGAGCGACCGGTCGTTCGAAGTAGTTAGTCCGTCAATTTAATTTCTGAGATTGTTTGTTGTCCACGTTTACCTTCTTTGTTGTGACGTCTTTGGACGTTATCTGTGAGAATATTTGATCAGCGGCAACATTATGTCAAACCTCCGGCCTAGATGTTGTATTTTAGGAAAGGGTTCGAATGGCTACGGCTTCCATCTGCACGGTGAGAAAGGGAAGACCGGACAGTTTATCCGACTGGTAGAACCAGACTCTCCTGCCGCCACCGCCGGTCTCTTCGCTGGGGACCGACTGACGTTCGTTAACGGGGACAGCGTGGAGGGTGAGAGCCACCAGCAGGTCGTTGCCCGGATACGAGCCACCGTGGGCAGCCTCGAGCTGATCGTGGTAGACGCTGAGACCGCGGAGGTACTGAAGAAGCATAACTTGGAGTGCCGTAAAGAGTATGTCACGGAGGGCATCCCGTTACCGGGCAGCAAGTCGGGCCATGGGGATGCAGCGGAGAGCGAGGCGACTGCTACATCGGCAGAGAACGGAAACTTCTCCCTACAGAGGCTAAGTGTGAGCGCCAAGGTAAAAGGGATTTCCGAAGTTTCCTATCTAGATTAATTTCGCAGAATATTAAATTTTATGTAGGCAATTTTCATACGCCTAGTCATGGGATGTATTGGAGAGCTGACCAGGGTCAACCACTGTCTGTCAACACATTTGAACAACAATATATATTACCAGTCAAAAGTTTGGACACACCTACTCATTCAAGGGTTTTTATTTATTTTCTACATTGTCAAAGTTCTTGAAATTTTTCGGATTGACTGACCTTCATGTCTTAAAGTAATGATTGACTGTTGTTTATCTTTGCTTATTTGAGCTGTTCTTGCCATAATATGGACTCTGTCTTTTACCAAATAGGGCTATCTTCTGTATAGTACCTTGTCACAATACAACTGATTGGCTCAAATGCATTAAGAAGGAAATAATTTTATTTGTGGAATTTAACAAGGCACACCTGTTAATTGAAATGCATTCCAGGTTACTACCTCATGAAGCTGGTTGAGAGAATGCCAAGAGTGTGCAAAGCTGTCAAGGCAAAGGGTGGCTACTTTGAAGAATCTCAAATATATTTTGATTTGTGTCACACTTTTGTTTACTACATGATTCCATATGTGTTCGTTCATAGTTGTGAAGTTTTCACTATTACATTTCAATGTAGAAAATAGTAAAAATGAAGAAAAACCCTTGAATGAGTAGGTGTGTCCTAACCTTAGGCTACATCCTACCCTAAACTCCATATGTCATGTTCTAGACATTTGCTGAGACTTGCTTTTGTCTCTTTTATTTTATTTTATTGTACGTCTGTATTGTGTATAGAAGCATTAAACAGACACATGCCTACAGGGCAGATATTCTGTTAACCCTTTATGCATGTGGAAATTGGCCTATGGATAGGGACAAATTGGAATGTTTAAAATAATAAATATAAAAAGCATATGCATGACCATGGTAGCAATTGAAAGAGAAGACTTTGGAGATGGGGAAATTCACACCAAATGTTCACCTGACATGACTGAATTCAAACATGACACTGTTGATTTTATGTGCATTTTACATTGACTGTACTTTACACAGCATTTGTCCATGACGAAAAATTGAAAATACTCTGGATACATTCAATTACATAATACGAATATTATTGTAAAGTTTGATTTAGGTGCAAAATAAGAAACAATTATTACAAGAGTTTGAGCATGATGTCTAACTGGTGTCTCCAAGTGGATACACACAGTGGCGGTTTGGGGGGGGGGGGGGCAGTGCCCCCGTGACTACAATTCTGGACCCCCTTGTGGACCCCCTAAATGTGGCGTATGAAATCATTTTTACATAGCAAAAATGAGTTATCTTTTTTTACATCTGTTATTAGACAGTGGCAACGATGATGATGATGATTATGAACATGGTCTTTTGCCTGCTAATGCCTGTAATGCAATGCAGTGAAGAAAACGATGTCAACAATAACGTCTAATGTAACTTGCCCCTCTAACAGTACAACTGCCCCCCCAGTTGAAGTGGTCTAGAACCCCCACTGGACACACCTCTCCAGACTGGGCACAGTTCATACGGAATTTAAATCTACTTTTATGGCTCAAGGAAAGAGCCTTCAACTATAAGGTGCTTTTTTGATCCCTCCTAGCTTTGCCATTGAGGAACTGAAGCAAACGCATTTGTAGTTTGTTTGGAACACAGCCCTGCATCCCCCCCTTTACACAATTACTGTTGTTGTTTAGACAATCCAGAAATATTCCATTATAAATAACCACTTGGGTCAGGTGGGCATCATTGTGAAAGCTTATTATATTGCCAACATGACTTGCTAAGTTATAAAATCCAATCATAGTGTTAGGCTTTCAATATGGAAATGTGAAGTGCACATTTAGACTCACAGGTTTGTGGTTGTTGTTTGACATCAAGGCGGTATTTATTATAATCCTCAACATCTCGTCTTTCAGAACCCAGATTCCCCTCTCTCATGCCCCATACACACCGTGATATATTTCATTACGCTGTATGGTCATCTTCACGGAGTCTTGCACCGCTACTGAGCGGACAAGTCTAGCGTTTTTAACGCAAGATGGAGGTGAACCAGAGATCGCATTTATTTTGGCAGATCGCAAAATATGACTTTTTCATTGAGGACCGGAGACCTATTGTTTCCGGTAATAGCTAATAAAACATGTTTTGTTTAGTTACTTTTAACTCTACTTGTTACGCAAACTTTATAGCTAGTTAGTTCTGCAAGCTAGCTTGCAGAACAGCTACAGTAGCTAGCTAAAGGCTAGGTTGAAGATACCACTGTAACTAGCAACCTCCACCACAATAATAATCAAAATGTCATTACCATCACAATAGATTTAAACGGGAGGCAAGTCATATAATATAACTGGCTTAACTGCCCATGTGTATTATTTAACATTACTATTAAAATAGTATTCACTTATAGGGATAGGTAATTGTTTACAAGTTGCTAGCTATCCCATAAATCCATCACCGAAACCAGAGAAGGTGAACATTTTTAGTTTTGGTCACCTGTTCTTCAACAGACTTTGTCTGTACTGAAGACTACGCAAAGTGTGGAAAAATTCCAAGTGTCCAGTGTCTGACTCCCAACTGAGCCTTCAACCGCAAGGGGGCAGTGCGATTCCGCTCGGTTGTGGACATCCCCATTGAAATGAATGACATCCAGCGTAATTTATTGTAAACAACGAAACCAATTTGTAAAAGTAGCTCAATTAGCGGGAGGGAAGTGGTCATCTTTTTGCTGTGCGTGGTACACACGTTTAGAACAGCTGTCAGTTGAGTCCCATGTGAGTTCTGACGTCGTATTATTTATATATATATATATACACACACACACACATATTCACACACGTGTGTTACTGTACAGCCACTGAGTTCCAATTTAGGCACTACCAAATCTACATTGTTCAACCCATACAGGGACTGACAGGGGCAGTGAGTGTACAGTACAGGGCTACAGAGAGAACTGAATAGACCACATAAAGATCATGTTCTATAACAGGCCATCGAGCTAGAGACGCCTGTCTGCTTATTGTCTCAATAAGGTATGTGATCAACACAACATAGGAAATAAGGGCCGTATTCATAAAGTGTCTCAGAGTAGGAATGCTCATCTAGGATCAGGTCCTCCATTTCATCTTTATTCAATATAATATAAAAAGCGTTTTTAAATGATCCCAGATCAGTACTAGTACTCTGAGATGCTTTCTGAATATGGAACCAGCACAAAATGTCTACCGATCCATTTGTAAGCCAGAGAGCTCCTGGTTTTCTCAAGGTCGGAATATCAGGAATTCCTCATTTAATCAGAAAATAAAACATTTATCTGAGAAAGTGATGGCTGAGCTCTAACATACAGACCCCTCTAACACACAGCCTCATACTGCTGGTTATGAAATACTTTCCCATCCGTGGGTGTGTAGGGGTCGGTTAGTTAGGCAAAACATGTGCAATGGCTTCATGTAACTTTGTTAGACAGTGCAAGGTCTGCCCTCTGATTTACAGCCATTGTGTAACACAAATGGAAAATTTTAAAAAATCCGATCTCTCTCTCTCTCTCGGCCTCGCCTTGATGTGTAGCTAGTGTTTGACACACTAGTTGACACACTAGTCATGTAGGGAAAAGTGTGGCAATTTGAGACGAACACGAAAGGTCTCCTAAATAGTAGGTCTCAACGAGGGCCTTGAGTGTTTCCTTATCACATGATCTGAACAGGACAAACTCTCTCCGTCCTTTCTCGCTCTCTCCCTGCACCTATCCGGTGTATGTGACGATACAAAATCATATTATTACTCATTCACTAATTCGGCTTCTTTAGGGAAGGAGTGTTTCCTCGTCTGGTCACCATGATTGGTCTGTTTCTGTTTATCGTCTCCGGTCATATTCTGTCTCTGGTCAGAATTCTGTTCCTACCTTAAGAGACTGAGTGGAAAGCGAAACGGTGGTATGTGGGAGTAGTGGCTATGGAGTGAATACGGTGCCATTTGGGATGTAGCTCATGTCTCCCACCACTAATGCACTGATACCCTTCACTAATCTTCTGGGTTCAAGTGACGGGGGCCACAGAAAGGCCTCGTCTCTCTCACGGTGCTGCCTGCTTGTGACGGGGGCCACAGAAAGGCCTTCTCTCATGGTGCTGCCTGCTTGTGACGGGGGCCACAGAAAGGCCTTCTCTCTCACGGTGCTGCCTGCTTGTGACGGGGGCCACAGAAAGGCCTTCTCTCTCATGGTGCTGCCTGCTTGTGACGGGGGCCACAGAAAGGCCTCGTCTCTCACGGTGCTGCCTGCTTGTGACGGGGGCCACAGAAAGGCCTCGTCTCTCTCACGGTGCTGCCTGCTTGTGACGGGGGCCACAGAAAGGCCTCGTCTCTCATGGTGCTGCCTGCTTGTGACGGGGGCCACGAAGGCCTCGTCTCTCTTACGGTGCTGCCTGCTTGTGACGGGGGCCACAGAAAGACCTTGTCTCTCTAACGGTGCTGCCAGCTAGCCTCCTGCATTCCTCCCTGATGGGACACTTGGCAGGACCTGGCTGATACTGGTCTAATATGGGCTGCGTCCCAAATGGCACCCTATTGTCTACATGGTGCGCTGCTTATTACCCAGGTATATAGGGAATATGGTGTCATTTGGGAATCAGCCATGGACTGAGAGGCAGGACTTGGCTGGTACTGGTTTGTGTCCAGTAGGAAGAAAGTGTTTTTGAAATGAGGTTTCTGAACTTTTTGCTACAGTTGGATGTGCCCTGCTGAACACAACCATAGTCTAATATGGACTGAGAGCCAGGCACATACAGCTCCTCCTGGACTCTCAACACTTGGCAAGCCCTCAAAGAGCTGCATATAGTCTGGGTAGGCATTTTATTAATTGTTCAGCTTGGGGGTAGAAGCTGTTAATGAGCCTTTTGGACCTAGACTTGGCGCTCCCGTACCGCTTGCTGTGCTGTAGCAGGGAGAACAGTATATGACTAGGGTAGCTTGAGTCTTTGACAATTTTTTTGGACCTTCCTCGGACACGGCCTGGTATGGAGGTCCTAGATGGCAGGAAGCTTGGTCCCAGTGATGTACTGGGCCGGATGCTGAGCAGTTACCATACCAGTTATTGATGCAACCGGTCAGAATGCTCTCTGATGCATGAACTTTTTAAGGATCTGGGGACCCATGCCAAATCTTTTAAGTCTCTTGATGGGGAATAAGTGTTGTCTTCCCCTCTTCAGGACTGTCTTAGTGTGTTTGGACCATGATAGTTTGTTGGTGTTGTGGACATGAAGGAAATGGAAGCTCTCAACCTGCTTCACTACAGCCCTGTCGATGTGAACGGGGGCCTGTTCGGCCCTCCTTTTCCTGTTGTCCACGATCATCTTCTTTGTCTTGCTCACGTTGAGGGAGAGGTTGTTGTCTCTGACCTCCTCCTTATAGGCTGTCTCATCGTTGTCGGTGATCAGGCCCTACCATTGTTGTCAGCAAACTTAATGATGTTGTTGGAGTTGTGTTTGGACACGCACAGAGACTGAGTGTGTTTATTAATGGTGTCAAGTTGACCACATGGAAATTATGACCAGTAACACCTTGGAGGACTGTGTCCATCTCGGTTTCCCTGGAGACCCCAGTGGCGCAGAATGAGGCATTGTCTGTGGTGTGTTTGTCTGGGGAGAAAAGGAGAAAGAGAGAGACTGGGCCAGACAGGAAAGCGAAGACGACTCTCACGCCTCTCTAAGGAGGCTGAGCCTGAAATACCTTACCCCTTTCTCACCACAAACACTCATAATGATCTCGTACTCAACCAGTTGTGTGTGTGTGTGTGTGAGCCTTGAGGGATTAACCAGAGTTTAGCCTTTTGAAAGGAAAAACCCTCAAAGACCGGCACTCATTAGTTCTAGTAAGATGGAGTAAGGCCCTGGAAGGCGGACTGTTACTCAGAGTAGGGTGTCTAACCACTCTGACCAGAATGGGTGAAAACACGCTTTGGTGATTACATTGATGTTATAAAATACATTTTACCAAGACAAATATGATTGTTATGTTGTGGAGTCTTTCTCATAATCATATGTTAACTTTATATCTAAAAAGTCTGATTTCGTAACCTAATACATCTGATAATAAGCACAGAGCTCTGATGACATGGTACTCATCTTTAACGTTGTTTCTGTTGGTCGTAAAAGGCTAAATTAACATGACACAAGCTGAATTAAGTGTAAAAATATGAAAACACTACGTTTCAATCGATATCCATCTTACCTCTAATGTTTTATGTCCTCTGGATTTGAGGAGAAAGATGACTAGTTTAACAGGAAAGTGAGCCTGTCAGGTAGCCTTCATTCTTACATAGAATCCAGCCTAGTTGATGTGATGCAATTTTCATTTAAAACAAATTCCCCATCTGGCCACCATTGATTTAGTCACCCTAATTCTGGCCATCCTACAAGGGTAAAAACTCCCTTTTGAACAGATTATGATGGAGACGTGAGGTTTGTCATTTCTTTTTCCTTAAAGGATTATCTTCACAGGATTATTCATTTAGAGGATTATTATTATATGTTTTTGATTGGACACCCTACTCGGATAGCTGTTAAGATGGAATGACCCTGGAGGGCAGAACGTTACACTCAGAGAGCTGTTAAGATGGAATGACCCTGGAGGGCAGAATGTTACACTCAGAGAGCTGTTAAGATGGAATGACCCTGGAGGGCAGAATGTTACACTCAGAGAGCTGTTAAGATGGAATGACCCTGGAGGGCAGAATGTTACACTCAGAGAGCTGTTAAGATGGAATGACCCTGGAGGGCAGAATGTTACACTCAGAGAGCTGTTAAGATGGAATGACCCTGGAGGGCAGAACGTTACACTCGGATAGCTGTTAAGATGGAATGACCCTGGAGGGCAGAACGTTACACTCAGAGAGCTGTTAAGATGGAATGACCCTGGAGGGCAGAATGTTACACTCAGAGAGCTGTTAAGATGGAATGACCCTGGAGGGCAGAATGTTACACTCAGAGAGCTGTTAAGATGGAATGACCCTGGAGGGCAGAACGTTACACTCAGAGAGCTGTTAAGATGGAATGACCCTGGAGGGCAGAATGTTACACTCAGAGAGCTGTTAAGATGGAATGACCCTGGAGGGCAGAATGTTACACTCAGAGAGCTGTTAAGATGGAATGACCCTGGAGGGCAGAATGTTACACTCAGAGAGCTGTTAAGATGGAATGACCCTGGAGGGCAGAACGTTACACTCAGAGAGCTGTTAAGATGGAATGACCCTGGAGGGCAGAATGTTACACTCAGAGAGCTGTTAAGATGGAATGACCCTGGAGGGCAGAACGTTACACTCAGAGAGCTGTTAAGATGGAATGACCCTGGAGGGCAGAATGTTACACTCAGAGAGCTGTTAAGATGGAATGACCCTGGAGGGCAGAACGTTACACTCAGAGAGCTGTTAAGATGGAATGACCCTGGAGGGCAGAACGTTACACTCAGAGAGCTGTTAAGATGGAATGACCCTGGAGGGCAGAATGTTACACTCAGAGAGCTGTTAAGATGGAATGACCCTGGAGGGCAGAACGTTACACTCAGAGAGCTGTTAAGATGGAATGACTGTTAGTAATGACAGTGAAACAGCCTTTCTTTCTCTCTTCCCTCTTTCTTTGGCCAATAACATGGCCTTATGTCCTAAAATCACGAAGCGAATTCCATGTCTTCAACTTCACCCTGACCTTTTAACCATTACCCAGTAGCAGTAGGCAATCTCTGGCTACTGTTTTACAGGTATTTACTAGTTATGTTTTCCCTGAAACATCTTGGTGTCCTTCCTTCACACTGCCTCCTCCCAGTGTACGTCCCAAATGCCACCCTATTCCCTACGTAGTGCACTACTTTTGACCAGAGCCAATAAAAGTAGTGCACTCGGCTATTTAGGAAATCTGCTGCCATTTGAGACACAGCCCCAGTCTGTACTGGAGGACCTTAGTTAGACATCAGTCTGTACTGGAGAACCTTAGTTAGACATCAGTCTGTACTGGAGGACCTTAGTTAGACATCAGTCTGTACTGGAGAACCTTAGTTAGACATCAGTCTGTACTGGAGGACCTTAGTTAGACATCAGTCTGTACTGGAGAACCTTAGTTAGACATCAGTCTGTACTGGAGGACCTTAGTTAGACATCAGTCTGTACTGGAGGACCTTAGTTAGACATCAGTCTGTACTGGAGGACCTTAGTTAGACATCAGTCTGTACTGGAGAACCTTAGTTAGACATCAGTCTGTACTGGAGAACCTTAGTTAGACATCAGTCTGTACTGGAGAACCTTAGTTAGACATCAGTCTGTACTGGAGAACCTTAGTTAGACATCAGTCTGTACTGGAGGACCTTAGTTAGACATCAGTCTGTACTGGAGGACCTTAGTTAGACATCAGTCTGTACTGGAGAACCTTAGTTAGACATCAGTCTGTACTGGAGAACCTTAGTTAGACATCAGTCTGTACTGGAGGACCTTAGTTAGACATCAGTCTGTACTGGAGGACCTTAGTTAGACATCAGTCTGTACTGGAGGACCTTAGTTAGACATCAGTCTGTACTGGAGGACCTTAGTTAGACATCAGTCTGTACTGGAGAACCTTAGTTAGACATCAGTCTGTACTGGAGGACCTTAGTTAGACATCAGTCTGTACTGGAGGACCTTAGTTAGACATCAGTCTGTACTGGAGGACCTTAGTTAGACATCAGTCTGTACTGGAGGACCTTAGTTAGACATCAGTCTGTACTGGAGGACCTTAGTTAGACATCAGTCTGTACTGGAGGACCTTAGTTAGACATCAGTCTGTACTGGAGGACCTTAGTTAGACATCAGTCTGTACTGGAGGACCTTAGTTAGACATCAGTCTGTACTGGAGGACCTTAGTTAGACATCAGTCTGTACTGGAGGACCTTAGTTAGACATCAGTCTGTACTGGAGGACCTTGTCTATAATATAACCTCAGTCTGATGTCTATAATATAACCCCCACATCAGTCTAGCTGTCTATAATATAACCTCAGTCTGATGTCTATAATATAACCCCCACATCAGTCTAGCTGTCTATAATATAACCTCAGTCTGATGTCTATAATATAACCTCCACATCAGTCTAGCTGTCTATAATATAACCTCCACATCAGTCTAGCTGTCTATAATATAACCCCCACATCAGTCTAGCTGTCTATAATATAACCCCCACATCAGTCTAGCTGTCTATAATATAACCCCCACATCAGTCTAGCTGTCTATAATATAACCCCCACACCAGTCTAGCTGTCTATAATATAACCTCAGTCTGATGTCTATAATATAACCTCCACATCAGTCTAGCTGTCTATAATATAACCTCCACATCAGTCTAGCTGTCTATAATATAACCCCCACATCAGTCTAGCTGTCTATAATATAACCTCAGTCTGATGTCTATAATATAACCTCCACATCAGTCTAGCTGTCTATAATATAACCCCCACATCAGTCTAGCTGTCTATAATATAACCCCCACATCAGTCTAGCTGTCTATAATATAACCTCAGTCTGATGTCTATAATATAACCTCCACATCAGTCTAGCTGTCTATAATATAACCCCCACATCAGTCTAGCTGTCTATAATATAACCCCCACATCAGTCTAGCTGTCTATAATATAACCTCAGTCTGATGTCTATAATATAACCTCCACATCAGTCTAGCTGTCTATAATATAACCTCCACATCAGTCTAGCTGTCTATAATATAACCCCCACATCAGTCTAGCTGTCTATAATATAACCCCCACATCAGTCTAGCTGTCTATAATATAACTACATAACCTTGGTGTTAGTCTTAGATAGCGTCCCAAATTGTACCCTATTACAGTACTCATTTAGTGCACTACTTTTGGCCAGGGCATATTAAGCTCTGGTCAAAAGTAGTACTCTATGGGTATAGCCTTGTTCAATGTGAGATTTCAAAACGGCTCTTATCACTTAATCGTGGGTGTTGTTCATCTCCAATGATCTGGGTGTAGTGCCATTGAGTTGCCCTTATCCCTATGTAACTACACCTTATTATAACTGCACTTATAGCATTGTTACAACATTGTATTAAAGACTGCTTTGGCGACTAAGTATTTAAAACCCTTTTGGGCTGGATGTATCAATGTGTTCATTTAAGTAATAATGCACCTTGGGGGTTTGTGGTATACGGCCAATATACCACGGCTAAGGGCTGTTCTTATGCACAACGCGGAGTGCCTGGATACAGCCCTTAGCAGTGGTATATTGGCCATATTTCACAAACCCTGAGGTGCCTTATTGCTATTATAAACTGGTTACCAACGTAATTAGAGCAGTAAAAATGTTTTGTCATACCCGTGGTATATGGTCTCATATAACACGTCATTGGTATATGTAAGGGCCATAGAGTTAGCCAATCAGCATCCAGGGCTCGAACCACCCAGTTTATGAACATGCATAATCTATGAGCAGAATTACTGTCTTTCCTTAATTAGCCATGAAATCCTTAGTTTGAAAGCAACTGTTTTTCTGGAAGCTGTGCTGTGCCTTTTTTTCCTTACATTTTTCACCCACGTGGGCCAGTCCTCTAGCAATTTGAGTTCAACCAATGAGCTTCAGGCCCTCGCCATTTGAGTGACAGCTAGCAAGAGGCAGGAAGAGCGAGAGCAGGGGGAGGGGGCAATGACGTGGTGCACATATTATAGTATGTGACGTAGTATGCAATTTTCAGGGACCAATTTTGTCCCGTGAGCGCTACATTCAGAACTGCTGGCTGAAAAGTATACAGGGGTTCGGGAGAGTCTCTGTCACAGGCATTTCCATAATAGCACAAGGAGTCTTACAGTGGTAGCGATGGATTTCAATGTGTTGCAGTGAAGTTGAACTTGATTCAGACCCCCGCTTTCCCCACCTCCTCTTCTATTGCCAAGGCAACACAGATTTGCCACACTGTCTAATCTGTTACCACAGAGATCCTGATTTGGGTCACCATAACAACTAGTACTCACAAGCCCTTGGATGATCTTGACATCTCACGGAGCTCTTTGCTGCTCTGGGTTGTTTACTCAGTGGCACACACACACACACACACACACACACACACTGGGCTGACTGCCAACATAGTTTGTTGAACCTTATGGCTCAAAGTAGGTCTGGGTGATATGGCAAATCAATTATCACGATATCTATATATTTTTTTCATTCGATAACGATAGTTATCATGATATTAATCAAATAGTGTTTAAAAGGTGCATATCTGCTTCAGACTCAAGATTGCCTAATGCCTGAACAAACCACTAGGCACGTAGCCTAGTGGTTAGAGTGTTGGGCCCGTAACCGAAAGGTTGCTAGATCGAATCCCCGAGCTGACAAGGCAGTTAAACCCACTGTTCCCCGGTAGGCCGTCATTGTAAATAAGAAGTTCTTAACTGACTTGCCTAGTTAAATAAAAAATTTATTATGTGAGCTACACAAAAGTATACTTTAAAGAAAATTGTTCCATGCGGCCAGGGAGCACGTACCTGGGGTCAATGAAATTGATAAGCCTCTTGAAACCTTCCTTTTCGACTGTACTATTTGGTAGCATGTCCTTAGCAATGCAATGCATAATAGCATTTGTGATGTCTTTTTGATGTTTGCTTGTAGGGCATAAACTCTGTCAGTGTTGACTGCTTCGGGCAACATCCCTAGATTGTCTGGTAGTTGAGGGGCGTTGATCAACACCGTGGCTCAAAGTCAAACTTCCTGCATGTTCCAAAGAGTGATTTTTGCTTCAGATTTTGTAAAGGGTTTGTCTTATTACCAGACTTTGTAGCCACCTGTCGTAGCCAAATTTTTACACCGAGCATTGTTCTGCTCTTTGTCAGACTTCAAAAAGCCAAACCGCTTCCAGATTACTGAAACAGTTGAACCATTTTCATGAATAATTTCCTCGCTGGAAGCTGCTCCTTCTCCATGGCTATCACTGCCACTGTTTTTGCCTACATCACTCATTTAGTGGTGAATAATGGCTCCTCCATCACTCGAGGTGCTAAGTGGTTTTTAGTGGGCGTGTACCTCTCCACGTGCGTAGTGTCACTTCTCTGCATGTTCCTGCTGCGTCACAGAGGTGAAATAGACTGCCGTACCTAATTATTCTATATCGACATTATCGAAAATGAATCTATACGTTTTCATATCGTTATTGAGTGAAGTAATTACCTCTATTTAATTATTGATTTATCGCCCAGCCCTAGCTCGACGCTTTCCTCCCAGGATTTTGGGTTACTCATATAACAACCTCAAATCATGTGATTGTATTAATCATTGATTTGTGTAATGGTGTGTGTTCTTATTATACTTTGAGGCCCTACATTTAAGACCCTTCCATTAACCCAGGCTGTCTGACTGGTTCTCCCTCTACTAGAGATAAAGACAGTGAATACAGCTGTTTTAACACATTCGTTTAATGGTGATGAGGCTGTGAGGTCTTAAACAGCCAGAAAAAAACCCTGGTGAACAAACCTGGAAAAAGGACTTCTGATAACATGACAGGGTTGAGAACTGCATTCAGCTTCTACATGTAATTGTGAGTGGGGCCTTGTGTGAGTGAATTGATTCTCTGTTATGAGCGATGCTTTGTCTCTGAGCTTCAGGCTCTGTATGCTCCTCCTCTGTAATCATGCAGAACTAACACAGCTAAGTTGAGCTTCTACACTGTGTGTGTGTGTGTGTCAAGAGGCCTGTGGTTTGCTGGCATAGCTGTGCAGAGATTCCAGGCCCAGTAGAGAGCACAGTAGGTTAGGCCATGGTGTAAGCCTTACCATGATGCTTGCTAGAGATGCTTTGGTCCATAGGGGATGCCTTACCTTTGTATCTGACCACTCAAACGGTAGTCTGGACAGTCCATCTTCATTATATTCTCTACAGGTTGGAGCCAACTCAGAATCTTGTATAAAGACAAATACAAAGACCCTACATTGCTCATCTCATATGTATATACTGTACTCTATATCATCTACTGTATCTTTATGTAATACATGTATCACTAGCCACTTTAAACTATGCCACTTTGTTTACATACCCTACATTACTAATCTCATATGTGTATATACTGTACTCGATACCATCTACTGCATCTTGCCCATGCCGTTCTGTACCATCGCTCATTCGTATATCTTTATCCCTTTACACGTGTGTGTGTGTGTGTGTGTGTGTGTATAAGGTAGTAGTTTTGGAATTGTTAGGTTAGATTACTCGTTGTTTATTACTGCATTGTCGGAACTAGAAGCACAAGCATTTCGCTACACTCGCATTAACATCTGCTAACCATGTGTATTTGACAAATAAATTAGATTTGAAATAGAGTAGCTACCGGTATCTGAGGTTTAGGGTGGTGCTGTATCATCAGTCTATCTGAGGAAACCACGTCCTGTGTGTTGCCATGGCGCCAGGCCAGACAGCACTGTCACTGACAGTACTAGACTAGAACAACCGGAACAGGAAAGAAAAGACGTGAGACAGCTAGTGTTTGTTCTGCTGGTTGGTAGACAGAGGAGATGGAAGTCATTTATATTGTGTCAGAGAACACAACTCTCTGACTGTGTGGGTAAGCAGATCAGAAATGAGTCATGACAAAGGAAGACAAGGGAAGCTTGTTCATGGTTCTAAACAGAAACCTTAAAGGAAGATGAAGTTGATGGCAGTTCATATTATTATTATTATTATGTGTCTATCATATAATAAAACATGTCTATATGGAGTTCTTTCACAAAAGCCTGTTTCTCTGGTAAACTTCAGACTTGGTGTCAGAGAGCGACAGAGAGGGAGACTGATGTGAAGCCATGGTAATGTTGTGGTCACGTAGCTCAGCCATGGGGTGTTCTTGTTTGCTGCGTTATGTTGTAACTTTTGACCAGAGCAGAGGTGAAAGGCCCTTCTATAACCAACAGCACTGCTCTGTTGACATTCAATCAACCATTATCCCATGCCCCACACCGGTCTCCTATCTAAAAAGGATTGACACACACATACACAGCCAGTCCTCCATACCTACCACACCCATCTATCTGTCTGTCAGATGCGTTGATGCTGACTCACTATTCATGTTCAAACACAGGTCCAATCATTGCTCTATAATGAGATGTTATCAGGTGCTGTCAGATAAGGTGTTTTTGGATGACCGACTGCTGTGTCTAGTTACTGTGTTCATCCAGTGTGTTGCAATATTGTTGGTGAAGCTAGGATCTTCTATGGGTGACCTCCAAATGGCACTCTGTTACCTACACAGTGCCCTATGGGGCCTAGTTAGAAGTAGTGCACCAAATAGGGAATAGGATGCCATTTGGGATGAAACCTGTGTCTTAACTTGACCCTGTAACTAGTCTACTGCTATCAGCCCATCTCTCTTCAGCCTGTCCTGTGTCTGATTGAGTTTGCAGCGCTAGCTGTTTCTCCAGTTAGTTGATGATTATCTCTAGGTGGCTGTGCAAGACAAAAGTGCAGCTCTAAGTTCAAGGGTTTCACACAAACTCTTAACTGGTGAAATAATATCTTTTTTTTTATTTCACACTCCAATAAAACACCCTTATTCTTCAAGGAAGGACTAAATGTTTTGGTTTACTATCTAATGCCACTAGATGTCCATCTCTTCTTCAACAATGGTACTGTGATAAAGACACTTTGAAAACTGTAGAATCCCCCAAAGAGGACCACAAGCCTTAGCCACCAGGACCATTCCAAGGAAGCAGGAGTGGAAAATTATTTTTTGGCATCTCTGATTGTTTTTGTAATTCTCACATAAACTTAATTGAGAGGAAGGATGTTTGGAAGCATTTTTATATTTTGTATGGCAAAATGTTTTTGTGGGGGGGGGGGGGGGTCTCCTGAGTGGTGCAGCGGTCTGGAGGCGTCACTTACAGACCCGGGTTCGTTCCTGGGCTGTGTCTCAGCTGGCCGCGACCAAGTGACCCATGAGGCGGCGCACATTAATGGACCCAGGGTTGTCCGGATTAGGGGAGGGTTTGGTCGGCCGGGATGTCCTTGTCCCATTGCGCTCTAGTGACTCATTGTGGGGGTCACCAGTTGTGGGGGTCGCCATTGGTGCGGCTGGCTTCCGGGTTAAGCAAGCAGTGTGTCAAGATGCAGTGCGGCTTGGCAGGGTCGTGTTTTGGAGGACGCATGGCTCTCAACCATCTCCTCTACCGAGTCTGTACGGGAGTTGTGGCGATGGGACAAGACTGTAACTACCAATTTGGATATCACAATCTTTCTGTAGGGAGCTGTAAAAACATTAACCTCTGAGATGCAGGACCAATGAATGTTATGTCAAAAAGAAAGTCCAGTTTTTACAGGCTTTTAGTTTCCACATGTAAGCTAGGTGGTGCTATGCAGATATGCTAATCTTTATTAGTAAGGATAAGGCAGTGTGTGTGTGTGCACACGCCCATTAGTATTATGAAGACTCCGTGCCACAATAAGGGAATTGAGGTTGTCATTTTGACAGCCTCCAAGACTTCCTGTTAGCAGTAGGTCTACTACCTTACCCAGTATTTGCTCTGCGGTTGAGAGAGCGAGATACAAATTCCATCTAGACACCGTTGCTCTAGAGCACACAAAACTATACATGCCTTGGCCTAAACATCAGCGCCACGTTAACGTCCACAAAGCTGTGAACGAGCTGAGACAAGGGAAGAGAACACACAATGGGACAGATTGAGACTGCATCTCAAATTGAGACTGCATGCAGAATTTTGAAAAATATCCCCTGTGTACAAGGTAAAAAATCAAACAATGAATGCAGAGCAGAATTAGGCCGATACCCACTAATTATCAAAATCCAGAAAAGAGACGTTAAATTTTACAACCACCTAAAAGGAAATGATTCCCAAACCTTCCATAACAAAGTCAACACCTACAGAAAGACGAACATGGAGAGGAGTCCCCTAAGCAAGCTGGTCCTGGGGCTCTGTCCACAAACACACAGACCCCACAGAGCCCCAGGATAGCAAAATGTGTAAATATTTGTATTAACATAAGATTCAACTGAGACATAAATTGAACAAGTTTCACAGACATGTGACTAACAGAAATGGAATAATAATAATGTGTCCCAGAACAAAGGGGGGGTCAAGATCTGCAGTATCTGGTGTGGCCACCAGCTGCATTAAGTACTGCAGTGCATCTCCTCATGGACTGCACCAGATTTGCCAGTTCTTGCTGTGAGATGTTACCCCACTCTTCCACCAAGGCACCTGCAAGTTCCCAGACATTTCTGGGGGGAATGACCCTAGCCCTCACCCTCTGATACAACAGGTCCCAGACGTGCTCAATGGGATTGAGATCCGGGCACTTTGCTGGCCATGGCAGAACACTGACATTCCTGTCTTGCAGGAAATCATGCACAGAACGACCAGTATGGCTGGTGGCATTGTCATGCTGGAGGGTCTTGTCAGGATGAGCCTGCAGGAAGAGTACCACATGAGGGAGGAGGATGTCTTCCCAGTAACACACAGCGTTGTCATTGCAGGCAATCTCAACAAGCTCAGTCCGATGCTGCTGTGACACACTGCCCCAGACCATGACGGACCCTCCACCGCTCCAGAGAACAGGCCTCGGTGTAACGCTCATTCCTTCTACGATAAATGCGAATCCGACCATCACCCCTGGTGAGACAAAACCGCGACTCGTCAGTGAAGAGCACTTTTTGCCAGTCTTGTCTGGTCCGGAGACAGTGGGTGTGTGCCCATAGGCGACGTTGTTGCCGGTGATGTCTGGTGAGGACCTGCCTTACAACAGGCCTACAAGCCTTCAGTCCAGTCTCTCTCAGCCTATTGCGGACAGTCTGAGCACTGATGGAGGGATTGTACATTCCTGGTGTAACTCGGGCAGTTGTTGTTGCCATCCTGTACCTGTCCCGCAGGTGTGATGTTCAGATGTACCGATCCTGTGCAGGTGTTGTTACGTGTGGTCTGCCACTACGAGGACGATCAGCTGTCCGTCCTGTCTCCCTGTAGCGCTGTCTTGGGTTTCTCACAGTACGGACATTGCAATTTATTGCCCTGGCCACATCTGCAGTCCTCATGCCTACTTACAGCATGCCTAAGGCACGTCCACACAGATGAGCAGGGACCCTGGGCATCTTTCTTTTGGTGTTTTTCAGAGTCAGTAGAAAGGCCTCTTTAGTGTCCTAAGTTTTCATAACTGTGACCTTAATTGCCTACCTTCTGTAAGCTGTTAGTGTCTTAACGACTGATCCATTGTTCATGGTTCATTAAACACTGTTTCCCATGCTTGTTCAAACACTTTACAATGAAGATCTGTGAAGTTATTTGGATTTTTACAAGCTGTCTTTGAAGGACAGGGTCCTGAAAAAGGGACGTTTCTATGTTTGCTGAGTTTATATATTTACCCAAACCATACATGGGGGATTGGAAATGATGCAGACAATTACATTGATGGAAGCAACAATCAATCTGCAATTGATTAAAGCCGATCCACCCCTTAAATTATATTAATTTGAAAACAAATCCAATTTTCATTAACTCCCATATCGAATGGGTGAAATACCACAGTGTGCAATCACAGCAACAAGATTTGTGACCTGTTGCCACTTGTTGACTTATTTTCCCTTTTGTACTTTAACAATTTGCACATCCAATGACATTTGAAATGTCTTTATTCTTTTGGAACTTTTGTGAGTGTAATGTTTTTTGTTGTTGATTTCACTTGGTTATTTATCTACTTGACTTGCTTTGGCAATGTTAACATGTGTTTCCAATGGGGGAGAGGGAGAATGGTTCTCCTTCTGGCAGTGTAACACTCACACACACACACACTTAACGTGTGGTAGATTGTAGGTATGCTCTTCTTATTCAAGGGGTGGGTCTAATCCTGAATGCAGACAGTAAACATTACACTCACTAAAGTTCCAAAATAATAAAATGCATTTCAAATGGAATTAAAATGTAATTCCAGCCCGTGTCTATTCCACAAGTTACCCACTGGCTAAATTCTATGATGTTAAAATGCCTATTTACTCTGTTCCAGTCTCAGCTTCAGCAAACCGCACGACAGCCTGGACAAATACAGAGGGAGAGACGGGGATCTGTGCCAAATGCCACCCTATTCCCTATATACTGGACTACTTTTGACCAGAGCCCTATGGCACTATATAGGGAATAGGGTGCCATTTTGGATGTACTGTAGTGAGACGAGTGACCGTCTGCTGCTGCTGCTGGTGGGTTGAGTGCTTAGAGCTCACTGCTCTGTAACTCTGCTGCATTTAAAGCTTCAACAAGATACTTGAAGCTGAATGAGAACTTTAATAGACAAGCGCTTGTTTTGGATGCTTTGAGCTGTGCCGTTTAAGTCGGCACTACTAGTGTTGCCAAAGCTCAAATCACCCCCAAAACATCAATCCATTTACAACTGCTTGTCTATCAGAGATTGAGTCTTTGCTGTGGCTGCAGCTGGCTGAGGAAACCACCCTCGTAGTGTTTTGAGTGCAGATTTCTGCTGTGACAACGGCTGGCTGGGGATCAGGGGTTCAGGCCTCTCCGTCTCCCCAGGACAAAGCTTCTCATTGTCAGCCTGCCTGGCCTCCCAGTCCCCCCTGAGGACGACCTGGGATTGGAGCTGGACATGGGCGTAGTGACGGACACCAACAGGATGTGTGAGGGGGAGGGGGTGGGAGGTATATCATTGCTCTCCTCCTGTGTCGGCTGGTTCTCTCTTCTCCTTCTGGTTCATAGGCTGGTTCTCTGTCTGTTGTGCTTGTATTAACTGGATACCTCAGTGCTTTCTTCTCTCTCTGTGTGTGGTGTGCGTGTGCATACTATTTGTGTCTCCCACATTCAAAATCATGTTTGTCTGACATCATTACTGTTGACATGTTCATGTTGACACTTGACAGTCAGGAATGTGAGATTGTCCTGCCCTCCATCCTTTGTACTGTGAGTTGTAATAGTTTTAATGTACCATTCAGTACTGAAGCTGTCATACGGCCTGTGTTGGTCTTCCTCAACAGTCAATGGTTATGAAGCCATGTGTGAATCAATGAAACGCTCAATAATGTCCTTCCATGTTCATCCCAGCCAGAAACAACTCTGCACTGACCATTTTTAGGATATTAAACCAATCATATTCTGTGGTTGACTCTCAAACTGACCCCTATTTCCAATATAGTGCACTACTTGTGACCAGTGCCCATAATGAATAGGGTGTCATTTGGGAGGCAGGATCTGAATCATATAAACTGGGTTTATTTTCTGCCAGCAAGTTTTTCACAGCAGGGAGACACGTCACATGGGTGGACGTTCAGGATGCAAAGGTTGCTCTTAAGGTTGGTAACAGATAATTATTAACGGGTGACTAACGATTACAGAGCAACAATCTCTGGAACAGCCCTTTTTATCAGTGGAGGAGGAGTACATTTTATATGATGATTGTTCTCTATCATTACTGTAGTATGCAAAATAGATATAGGCCTCTATATATCCACCGGTCATAAAGTCTCTCCACCTTTACAGCATCTTATCTGTTCCATTAGTTATGATTGAAATGGGATTTAACACCAATCCTCAACCTGGCTCAATAAATGTACATTTCCTGTCTTCCCCTGCTATTCTCATGAGTGTTGAACCATAGCACAGCCATATGCATTTAGAGAATTCTGCTAACTTGGAATTCTAATGGATGACATATTGGTATCAAAAGTTCCAAGAACAATTGCATTCTGGTTCTGAATGAGAATGTTTTGCATAGAGGGTTTGGTTGGTGCCAACACGGAGGTTAGGTTTGCAACCTCTCTCTGGCTGTGCTGTTAACCTCATTCCCTTTTCTGCTACTGCACTCCTATGTAGCTGTTAGCCTGTCTCCACCTCTAGTGGGATTAAATGCTTAGTCTAGCGTATGACCACTCCTGGATTAGTTCATTACGTTGAACACCAGTCCAGAGCCCAGCTAGACTCTCTAGCAAGCCTTGTCACTGACTTGAGACAGAGTTTAACGGACGCTCGCACACAACCCAAGCCACACACTTGTGTTTTTTAATATTTATTTTACCCGGCAGGTCAATTAAGAACAAATTCTATTTTACAATCACAGCCTGGAGTCTGAACTGCTCCTTTTAGATACAGTATTATCCTACTGTTCATATTCATAGAACTATAGTACGTAGAAGCAAGTATGGAGCTTGGAGGTAGGGTTGCCAACTTTCTCACTACCAAATAAGGGCCAAAAGGTGACGTGCCAGTGCATGGTGCCACGGCGGTTTGGGTATGGTGTTGTGTGAAAGTGTATATTTAATGGTCTTATTTAATTGGAAAGGCAAAACATTCTTATATTCTGTTTAGCCTATAGCTTTACTAAAACTGTATCATTATGTAAACAAACCTCAAAATAAATGATCAAAGAAATCTCAGTTTGGAACTTGACAGCAGACACAACATTTTAAATGGAAAAGAGGGACATGAATCACTCCAAGTCTACTTCTTCCATGGATATTTTTGCTGCTCTAGACTGAGTCAAGCAGTCCTGTTGCATAGCCAGAGAGAAGTCCTTCCATGACAAGTCACAGTTCAGATATTTGAAGTTCATTTTGATCAGCTCTGTGCTGCATCTGTTTCTTGAGTCACACCATCTAATGGTCATCAGACAGAATCCTCTCTACAAAGGCATTTGAGCCTGGCACACTGAGGACAAATGAGACAATCCTGAACATGTTGATCAACTTGGCTTTATCTAGGTTTTGGAAAACTGCCACCCACTTCTCACTGGTGTATTTTGTGGTATCCTGTCTGGCTTTCTGTATTTCCTCCCGGCTAACACAAAGCTATTCAGAGTTGGTCAGTATGACTGTCTCTGTCATTTTGAGGGCAACCGCTCCAGGTCAGTGAAAGAGAGCTCCTCAGAGGTCGACTGGTTTCAGTTCCACCATTACATTTTCTGGATGAGTAATCAAACCACTTGTCAATGTATGTAATGACAGTGTAGATAGACCCTCAAAGTCCTGTTGCTGCTTGGGCCTTTGTGCTGACAATTGTTTGTCCATCAGCTGCTTGGTTTTGTATCCAAAAAAGCTGTCCTGTTTCCCCTGAAGCATCTTCATTTTAAACTTTTTGACTTCCTCGTAAACATCTGTGATGCAGAGTGTTGTTTCCTCCAGCTTTTTTACGAGTTGGTCAAAAACACACCCTACGTTGTGGGAAAAAAATCACAGATAAATCTCGGCAGCTTCTGTTTTTTTCTTCATACTAAAAAATACTCTTCAGTGCCACAGGACAGGTCTCCCCAAGGGACCTGAAGTATGACGTAAGAGCTGGCCAGCTTTGCAGGAGACGGTCAACAGCTGGATTGAAGAGCGAGCCATCGTGTGCAAACATGTCGCAGAATTTCACACACTCCATCAGACACAGAGAAATATCTCACACACACTGGAATTTTTTTCTGATTCCCTTGTTTGAGGCATCACTGGCAACTGAGAAATACACGGGCTCACCTTCGTTCGGGGACAGACCATCCAAAACTAATTGTAATCCTCTCTGCTTTCGTTCATCCCAAGTGCATCATCTTCACAACATTTTAGTCATGAAACAAAGCACCGTTGACCCTAACAAGACCGTATGTTGTAGCAGAGTCCGTGTTTAACCGTATGGTACATAGACGAGGCTTCACTTGCTGCGATTTTTGTCCTTTTCCGCAGTAAGACGTCACGATAAATGAACCAATATTGCTAGCACCTTTTTAGCTAGCGTGGCCTTCTTGTACATTTCTGTGGTTACTCTCCCCTCCATGGCCAATTGAGAATTCCCGACCGCATAAAGTACAGAAAGCTTTTGTCGAGTCACCACTGACGGGCTGAACCCACCTCTTTTTTGCTTTCCGTTGTTTGTTGTAGCTGCAGGATTTGTTTTGTCTTTTTTGCAGGTTTATCCATATTTCCTTGATATGCCAAACCGACCGAACAACAACAGAAATGACTTGGCAGGAATTGCCGTGTTTACGCTATACTGTGATTGGATGAAAAAAAACGACACCAATTTAGCCCAATATAAGGGACATCCCGGCTAATACGAACTGTTGGCAACCCTACTTGGAATAGCTATAGTGTTCTTAAATAAACTGAATTATGCTTGCTTGGTGAGTATTTAGTAACAGCAGTGCACTAGGTCCAATAGCTTCATGTCCGTTTTCCCTTGCTAGCCGTCTATGTTCCACATTTGCACTAATAAAACGACACAGGGCGACGTTTTAATTGTCCCAGCTCCCTGTCTCTGGTGTAAACCTGTCACGGAGTGTTCTCTAATTCATTGAGAACAGGAACCTTGCCTATTTCTCTCTTGGTCTTCGGATGGTTGTGGAACGCTAGAATCCAGTCCGTCTTGATCTCTGTCACACTAATGGTATTTTAACTACATTTTTTTTAATATCCATTCCAGGTCAACTGTTGCTTTAAATGTGGAGTTTGTGCTAATTGTTCTCTGTGATGAACAATCTGCTATTTTGCTCTTTGTAGAGGTATAGATCTGCTCTCTCCATGTAACAGCGTAGATATGTGCTGAACTAGACATGCTTTCTCTCTCTGTCTCTCTCTCTCTTGCTGTCTCACTCTCTCTAGGTATAGATATGTGCTGAACTAGACATGCTTTATCTCTCTGTCTCTCTCTCTTGCTGTCTCACTCTCTCTAGGTATAGATATGTGCTTAACAAGATCTGTTTTCTCTGTAGGACTCGAAGGCAGAGCTGCGTCCTCGTCTGTGCTCGATGAAGAAGGGTGCGACGGGCTATGGCTTCAACTTGCACAGTGAGAAGTCTAAACCGGGCCAGTACATTAGAGCTGTGGACGAGGAATCTCCTGCTGACAAGGCTGGTCTCAAACCGCAGGACAAGATAGTACAGGTACGTATATCTTTACTGTACAAACAGAGACTCTGTACAGGACGTTTTTATAAAGCCAACTACTCAGCAGCACATCCCTGCTCTCATCCCTGAACCATATTAGCAATGCAGTGCAATATTCTTCTGGTACTATTTGTCTTCACCTTTTATCAACTTGTACAGACATGTCTTCTCTTGTACAGATAGTATGTCAGGCATCGATATGACAATCAGACAGTTGTGCTGGCCTTGAGGATGAATGTGTGTGTTGTAATCTCATTACATCAGTGGCAGAGTAGGAATGGTAATCAGTACTGGGATTAGGTAATGCACTGTTGGGAAGTGACTTTGTGTGGGGGGGAGGGAGAGAGTGAGAGACAAAAACAGAGGGTTTTTCAAGGCCAGTTGTGTGAGTGTGAAGGGGAAACAGTCCTTGATACTGTTGTTTTTCGGGCCCTTGGTCCCCATGTCGTAATACGACCACTGTCTGTCTATGACTTGAATTACACTCCAATTACACTGACTTCAAACAGTGTCTGACAAAGGTCAAGGCTGTAAGTCTAATGCTTTCTACTAACCAGGGAAACATTTGTGAGCTACCGTTCTTAGGTATGGTGTACACACAGACTGGGATCAGCGATAGAGTCTATCAGGGCTCTGCTCTATTGTGTGATCACTATGGAAGTCTGTGAGATAGAATCAATTCAATACGATATTCCCCCCTCTGACTTTCTCCTGTTGGAATTCAACAGGCAGCACTGGGTCCTATAGCAGTGGGTAGTTCCTACTAGGGTGCTTCCTACAGTGTCCCTAAGCGTTTAATTCAGTTTAAACTTCCAAGAGATGACCACCCATAACAACTATATTGTCTCACTGTTCTCTGTCATCATGGTGAATGTACTGGACAGCTGTACTTTTTAAAACTTTGTCTCTCTGTCTCTAACCAGGTTAACAGTATGTCTGTCTCTAACCAGGTTAACAGTATGTCTGTCTCTAACCAGGTTAACAGTATGTCTGTCTCTAACCAGGTTAACAGTATGTCTGTCTCTAACCAGGTTGTCTGTCTCTAACCAGGTTGTCTGTCTCTAACCAGGTTAACATTAAGTCTGTCTCTAACCAGGTTAACAGTAAGTCAGTAGCAGGGATGCAGCACAGTGAGGTGGTAGCAGCCATCAAGGCCGGGGGAGATGAGACCAGTCTACTGGTGGTGGATCGTGAGGCAGAAGCTTTCTTCAACAGCTGCAACGTCATTCCTACTGAGGCCCACCTCACAGGTACACACACACACACACTATATCCTTGGAAAAACGCTTGTCGGGCAGATTCCTGTGAATCCTTTGGTCATTTGGTCATAGATTAGTTCAGTAGAAATTGACTAGGAAGGATTAAGGAAGTGATAGACTTCTATCTTGTACTACTTGTCGTCAAGTAGTACTATCTCTCTCCAAACGTACACACAGTGGCCTTGTTGAAGTTAATGATTAAACTGGAGTTGGGGGTGGAGGAGTAGCTGGCTGGCCATAGTCCCAGTCGGTATTAGATAGAACATTGCAGCCCGCTTGTGGCGAAAAAAAAAAAACCTGTGGTTACCTAGGTTACACCATTGGCTCACAGCAAAAAACTTCACATTTTTTTTCAAACACAGTTTTCTTGTTTGGTTGATTTGGTCTATTACAAAACTACATTTGAAGAAATGTAAAACATGTCTGAAGATGACTTTTCAAAATGGCTGCCGGGCATTCCCACTACTTAGAACATGTTCAAGGTCACTTCAGTAGGCAAAAAGTGAGCTGAGATCTAACGCTCAGGATTGTTTCAAGACGTGACTTAAACGTAACATTAACCTAACAAAAAGACTTCTGTAAGGAATGAGGTTTTTGCAGCAGGCCTAATACATTATCACATCATATTGGCTATATGCCTGGCCTGACAATATTGTTATTCTCAGGGAGAGAGCAGCAGAGGATCCCTGCTCTCTCCTTCCTTTCTTCTGGTAGACTGACCAGAGAGAGGGGACATGTCTTCCACCTGACTGCGAAAAAGTCGCACCGCACAAATTCATGCACAAATTCATGTTGTTCTTATGACCAGAGAAAGTGAAATATTCCTAGGTATTAAAAATAGACACGACCAGCTGCTAATACTAATAACAACGCAGGGCCATCAATGGACTTGGCTACTCATTCATTGCTGCTGCAGTGTGAGGGGGAGTAGGGAGAAGCACGTTTTATAATAGTGTTGACTAAAAACAGTTGACAGTGCTGAATAAAATATTAAAGACATAAACTCAAACAGCTCTTCGCTGTATTCTTTGACAATCTCTCTCTGGTCAAGGTTTTAAAAGTTATGAAATCTCACGTTGGCTAGTATCAAATTTAGCTGGTCGTGGAAGCTGTAGTCATGGTGATTTGAGCTATCCAACGGCCAGCACAGTAGGCAGCGCTCGATTTAGCAACATGTCTCCCAGTCCGCTGGGTAGGCGGTTTGTCTTCTCAGACAGATGAAATGGCAACACTTGGTGCGCAGGGCTTCTGAGTCAAGTGCATCTACCACCAACAGCACAACACAAATCACATCAAAAAGGAGTGAAAACCTTTGTTGGCTTTTCTATAGAAATGTTTGTTGATCGACTAGAAGATCAATCGGTTGGTGACCATGGCCTCCCTCATGCCCGTTCCATGACGGCGCTAGCAGCCACGTGAGTGAATACTAGCTAGCTACTGACCGTAACATTAAGGTAGTCAACACCAACAACACAAACAAATGGACAATAAAGTGAGTAGAATTACAAGACTAAACAAGTTTATATGTCTTACCTGTGGTGAAATGTTTTCCAACCACATAGTAGCCTACTTGGACACAGTCCCCACTCTCCCACATCAAATAACCTGAAGCCACATAGTCTTCTCGCTGGCTCTATTTCCCGACATAGGAGTATTACGAACTGTAGTTTGGTATTTCTGACCTGGTTGCATGTACATTGAACAACAGCTTTTCAGCATGTTTTGTTATTTCTGTACAATGAAGGTGGCTCTTTTACAATGTGGGTCAACGGAGATTTTTTATTTATTTTTTCCTCAATTTGTGGTCGACAGGAATGGCATATTATTACGTGAATATCGACTCGGACTATCAGAACTAGACCAAGCCAATAGCCTTCTCTTTGAAGATGATGAAGTCATGGCAACAGTATTCATGGTGACAGCTGGGGTGTGGAGGATGAAAAAGTCCCTTAAGATCTAGGACAGAAGAGTCGGGCACTAAAGTCCAACCTTTTATTCAGGTATATTACATTTCCACAGTACTAATTAGTCAACAATAACACTGACATCATACAGGACAGAAAAGGACTGTGATTCCAATGAAGAACTACACTATATGACCAAAAGTCTGTGGACACCTGCTCGTCGAACATCTCATTCCAAAATCATGGGCATTAATATGGAGTTGGTCCCTCCTTTGCTGCTATAACAGCATCCACTCTTCTGGGAAAGCTTTCCACTAGATGTTGGAAAATTAATGCAGGGATTTGCTTCCATTCAGCCACGAGCATTAGTGAGGTCGGGCACTGATGTTGGGACGATATAGGCCTGGCTCATTTTCGGTGTTCCAATTCATCCCGAAGGTGTTCGGTGGGGTTGAGGTCAGGGCTCTGTGCAGGCCAGTCAAGTTCTTCCACACCGATCTAAAAAAAAAAAAACAATTTCTGTATGGATCTTGCTTGGCACAGAGGCATTGTCATGCTTAAACAGGAAAGGGCCTTCCCCAAACTGTTGCCATGAAGTTGGAACCACTGCTGCTACTCTCTGTTTATCTTATAGTCACTTTAACTATACATTCATGTACATACTATTGGCCCCTCAATTAGCCCGACCAACCAGTGCTCCCGCACATTGGCTAACCAGGCTGTCTGCATTGTGTCCCACCACCTGCCAACCCCTCTTTTTATGCTACTGCTACTCTCTGTTCATCATATATGCATAGTCACTTTAACCATACCTACATATTACTTCAATAAGCCTGACTAACCGGTGTCTGTATATAGCCTTGCTCCTCTTATTTTCAACGGTCTGTAAAAATACTGTTGTTTTACTTCTTTACTTACCTACACACACACATACACATACACTTTTTTTTCTCCGCACTATTGGTTAGAGCCTGTAAGTAAGCATTTCACTGTAAGGTCTACACCTGTTCTATTCGGCGCACGTGACAAACTTTGATTTGATCGCTCCAGAGAACGTGTTTCCCTTTTGTCCAATGGCGGCGAGCTTTACACCACTCCAGCTGATGCTTGGCATTGCACATGGTGATCTTAGGCTTGTGTGCTGCTGCTTGGCCATGGAAACCCATTTTCATGAAGCTCCCGACGGAACAGTTTTTGTGCTGACGTTGCTTCCAGAAGCAGTTTGGAGTGAGTGTTGCAACCGAGGACAGACTATTTTTATGCTCGACACTCTTCAGCATTCTGTGGTCCCGCTCTGTGAGTTTGTGTGGCCCACCACTTTGTGGCTGAGCGGTAGTTTCTCCTAGACGTTTCCACTTCACAATAGCAGTACTTACAGTTTACCGGGACATGCTCTAGCAGGACAAACTTTATGAACGGACTTGTTGGAAAGGTGGCATCCTATGACAGTCACTGAGCTCTTCAGTAAAGCCACTCTACTGCCAATGTTTGTGTATGGAGATTGCATGGCTGTGTGCTCGATTTTATACACCTGCCAGTAACGGGTGTGGCTGAAATAGCAGAATCCACTAATTTGAAGGGGTGTCCATATACAAAACCAGTTTCAACGGTGAAGAGGCGACTCCAGGATGCTGGCCTTCTAGGCAGGGTTCCTCTGTCCAATGTCTGTGGTCTTTTGCCCATCTTAATCTTTTATTTTTATTGGCCAGTCTGAGATATGGCTTTTTCTTTGCAACTCTGCCCAGAAGGCCACCATCCCGGAGTCGCCTCTTCACTGTTGACCCTGAGACTGGTGTTTTGCGGGTACTATTTAAATGAAGCTGCCAGTTGAGGACTTGTGAGGCGTCTGTTTCTCATACTAGACACTAATGTACTTGTCCTCTTGCTCAGTTGTGCACCGGGGCCTCCCACTCCTTCTATTCTGGTTAGAGCCAGTTTGCACTGTTCTGTGAAGGGAGTAGTACACAGCGTTGTACAAGATCTTCAGTTTCTTGGCAATTTCTCGCATGTAATAGCCTTCATTTCTCAAAACAAGAATAGACTGACGAGTTTCAGAAGAAAGGTCTTTGCTTCTGGCCATTTTGAGCCTGTAATCGAACCCACAAATGCTGACGCTCCAGATACTCAACTACTCAATAAGGCCAGTTTTATTTCTTCTTTAATCAGGACAACAGTTTTCAGCTGTGCTAACATAATTGCTAAATGCTTTTCTAATGATCAATTAGCCTTTTAAAATGATAAACTTGGATTAGCCAACACAACATGCCTTTGGAACACAGGAGTGATGGCTGCTGATAATGGGCCTCTGTACGCCAATGTAGATATTCCATTTAAAAAGTAAGCAGTTTCCAGCTGCAATAGTCATTTACAACATTAACAATGTCTACACTGTATTTCTGATCAATTTGATGTTAATAGACAAAAACATTCTAAGTGACCCCAAACTTTTGAAAGGTTGTGTGTGTCCTCTTAATATCACTATTCCTTATCCACAATGGTGACTAAACTATTGTTCCACAGAACCGGTCAGCTGATTTGGCTTTTTTGTCTGTTTCCTCTAGGACCTCTTCCTGAACCTGTGTCCAATGGAGGAGCAGAAGAAGAGGAGGTGAGGAGTGTGTGGGGGGGGGCACTTCTCTCGGGCTCTTATCACCAAAGTGGACATTCCTGGATAGAGATTAGGACGGTTCTCGTGGGAAAACTTTCCTCAACAATCACTCATCCTAGACCGAATGTTCCTTCTCTCGCTCTGCCGTACACATTCACATGATTCAGAGCTTGAATTGGTAAATCAGAAACCTAAATAAGTCTTTGGCTAGATAAGATGGGGGTGTGGTATTAACCACGCACTATAATCACACCTCATTGAGAGCAGACCAATCTAAAGCAGTGACACTAGCTGTGTCCCAAAATGGCACCCTGTCCCCTTTACCCATTGGGCTCTAGTCAAAAGCAGTGCACTTAATAGATAATGGGTTGCCATATAAGATTTGTCCCTGACTGACAAAGAAGCCATGACACCCTGGGAACAAGCCTAGGGGATTGGCAGCGACGATATCGTGGCTGACCCTGTCACCATGGTAACTGTCGGATCAGAGCGGTGGACAGTGGGCCAGTGTGCTCTCTCTCTCTCTGGGATTGGGAGCCTCTGTAATTCCTGAGGCGTGCTGGAGATTATGCTAATGAGATGAGATGGCTAACTATCCGACTATCCCACTAACTCAGGGCGACAGAGCTGAGAGTAGAGAACATACACATTATAATGTCTCTGAGCAGGTGATCAAATCAAAATTTTATTAGTCACAACGGCCAAATACAACCGGTGTAGATCTTACCAACCGATATGCTTACTTACGAGCCCCTAACCATCAATGCAGTTAAAAAATAAGAATAAGACATAAAAGTAACAAGTAATTAAAGAGCAGAAGTAAAATAACAATAGCGAGACGGGGGGGGGGGGGGGGGGGGTACCGGTACAGAGTCAATGTGCGGTTGCACCGGTTAGTCGAGGTAATTGAGGTAATATGTACATGTAGGTGGAGTTATTAAAGTGACTATGCATAGATGACAACACAGAGAGGTAGACGCTGTTTAGAAGCCTCTTGGACCTAGACTTGGTGCTCCGGTGCCACTTGCCTTGCGATTGCATAGAGAACAGTCTGACTAGGGTGGCTGGAGTCTTTGACAATTTTTAGGGCCTTCCTCTGACACCGCCTGGTATAGAGGTCCTGGATGGCAGGAAGTTTGGCTCCAGTGATGTACTGGGCTGTTCGCACTACCCTCTGTAGTGCCTTGCGGTCGGAGGCCGAGCAGTTGCCATACCAGGCAGTGAATGCTCTCGATGGTTCAGCTGTAAAACCTTTTGAGGACCCACGACAAATCCTTTCAGTCTCCTGAGGGGGAATAGGTTTTGTCGTGCCATCTTCACAACTTTCTTGGTGTGCTTGGACAATGTTAGTTTGTTAGTGATGTGGACACCAAGGAACTTGAAACTCTCAACCTGCTCCACTACAGCCCCGTCAATGAGAATGGGTGTCAATGTTCAGCAGCAAATAAGACTGCACAGTGATCAGTGTTGGTGTGTTGTCTCAGCCAGATAATAGAATCACACAGGTTGCTGTGAGTAGGGTACCAAGGTGAATCCCGACCCCTAGTGGCCACAGTGATCAGTGTTGTCTCAGCCAGATAATAGAATCACATAGGTTGCTGTGAGTAGGGTACCACAAGGTGAATCCCGACCCCTAGTGGCCACAGTGATGATCACACCCACTGGTGATGGCAACGTGCTGTATGTTTCTGAGGTGTGTTTAGCTGATGTGTGTGTGTGTGATGCAGGTAATCAAGGGGGTTGTGTGTACATTTGAACAGTAAGGTGTAAGCTGTGTTTATAGTGTATTTGTGTCTCTTATCTCTACAGCTGGATGGTAAGGTAGCAGTAAAGCCTAAGGTGTCTGTCAGTGCATCGACATCCAGCACCACCTCCACTGCCTCTCTACCAACATCCGCTGCCAGCACCCCTCCACCAGAGGTGTGTGTGTGTGTGTGTGTGTGTGTGTGTGTGTGTGTGCAATGTGCAGGGTGTTTTGAAAACCCAGTATAAGTGGAAGGATAAGTCGTCACTAATCATCAAGATAAATATTCAGAAGATACAAAAGATGACTGAGTCTTATGTAAATATTCCTGTGAATTATTATAATATCAAAAAGTTTCTGCTATTCTACATGACTTTATGGCCTCGAGGGGTATTTTGAAAACCGTATCAGTCATGTAGTTTACTAATGCAATTCCACAAATTTTGTTATGAGGCTGATGGAAAATGTTGCCGTTTTAAAGCCATTTTCTTGCAATTCCTATACATTTTGCCATTGCTTATGTACATATTCTATCCCCGACCCTCAACCTTTTCTAAATTTATTGAATCGGCCTGTGTTGAATATTGGGGGTCCCCAAACTCCCCCCCGTGGCCGTTTTACATATGGAGTAACGCATAATGTTCTCTCTCTCTAGGTCCGGGTGCCTCCGGTTAAGGAGCCGAATGCGAGCCTCAGCATGTCTCTAGCCCAGGCCAAGGAGAGAGCTCACCAGAAACGCTCATCCAAGAAGGCCCCTGCCATGGACTGGAGCAAGAGGAACGAACTCTTCAGTAACCTATAAATCACCTTCCCTTCCTCCTTTCTCTCACCCTCACTCCTTCTTTTGCTCTCTCTCTCAAGCAGACACACAATGTACAACATGAACAGTGTTAATATTTTGTGATTTTCATGTGCTAATTGAGGGGTTTTCCACTTTATTTTTTTTCAATAAAAAAATAATTGAAATGCCACTCCTGCATAAGAAACAGTGTATAGTTTCCATCTAGTAGGATGAAGAAATCAAAGATGATGGAATATATGGAAATAAGAAATGAATGTGTGTATCATGAAGGTGTGTTGAATCTTATTGTCAGTCTATCTGCAATCTGATTGGTTGCTATACTTCCTTGTAGAATCACGAGCTAGCTAATAGCAAGCTGGGAGTGATTTGAGTTTTTCGGGATGAGTTAAGATGAATCAAAACCTTCTTTCCAGAGACTCATGTTTAGTACTTCTGCCTGATCACTGGGCTCAATCCGTATGGTGGAAGATCCAAGTTATTTCTTCATCTAAAGTTAGTGAATTTTCCTGCGTTTGCGGAGACTGCATTCACAGTAAACGTTGACGCAATCAGAAATGACCTTTACATTTGAACCTGGATCTTCTGCGATATGGATGAAACTCAGCCCTTAATGAATGACTAACCATCTGAATTCTTTAGCAATACAAAATAATTAATGAGAGGTCGACACGTCTGGTTAGCAAATATCACTGAATTTGTTCAGGAAATGTGTCATTCTAATGCTGACCACTGGTGTACTACCCTATCTTTTTGAAGATGTTGACATGTCAATTCTTAGACTGTAGAACCCATTCAGAATACATGAGATTCTCTGTTCTATATGTGACAATCATTGTTGGGTCACATTTCGGTTAAAGGGACTGAGGTATGTGGTTCTAGATGTTAACCCAAAGTAAACTGTTGTTTAACTGTAAAGTTAACCTGTCCAAACTGGTGTTCAATCACCACTATTGTAAAATCCTACGGTATTTTTATCGTTGTGATTCAACTTTTTGTCCTGCCTATGTCTCATCGTTTTAAAGAATGACGAGATTGTGTCTTCTAGATTTGTACATAACTCAAAATACAATTTCCGTCTTAAAGAAAGAAATCCTCAATTTGTTTGAAGACTGTTCCAGAATCTTTCTGGGTTGACGGGAGTGTTAGCCTACTGTATATGTGGCAGCTCTGGTCCAGGGCGCTACTGGCTGTGTACGGTACAAGGGCTGAGTTGTCAAATGTCTTGAGGATGACTGGTATAAATGTGGTATCAAACATGTCTTTTGTCTTTTTTAACGTGTGTGTGTGTGAGGAAAGGCATTCTCTGTGGGATCTCAAAGGAAAATGACCGCGTTTGTATAAATTCTCCTTTTTAATGTTGTAAGCAGGTGGGCGTGTATTGACCAATCAGCAAGTCAAGGGCTAGTGTTCTAGAGCAGCGTTTCCCAAGCTGGGTCCTGAGGACTCCATGGGGTGCACGGTTTGGATTTTTTTGTCTTACAAAATCAACTATGTAGTGTTAGGGCAAAATAAACAAAAACGTGCACCCCTTGGGGTCCCCAGGACACAGTTTGGGAAACGCTGCTCTAGAACAGACCAATCAGCAAGTCCGTGATCTAAAACAATGTTCTGACGTGAGAATGTCACTTTACTGTTCCTGTAAATACATCGTACTTACTAACACTGTGGTTAAGGTTGTGTACAGTACAAACAGTTTGAGTAATAGTTCACCCAAATGACATAAATTAGCATTTGGAGACAGTGGTCAGGTGAACAAAACCAAAGCATGCATTGCGGTCTCATCTTTTACAGGGTCATGAAACCAATATTTAATTTGGGTGAACGAACTATAAGTACAGTATGGGTATTGTACTGCATAATCTGTCTATACTGGCTGTTTAATGCTCGAGTAACTGACTGCGTCACAATTCCCAAATAGCACCCTAATCCCTATTTAGAGCACTACTCAAAAGGTGCACTAAATAGGGTACATCCCAAATGGCACCCTAATCCCTATCTGACCAAAGTAATAAGACAGTGCGTGAAACAGAAGCAGCGACACGAGAAAATATTAAGCACAAAACTGTTAAATACCACAATGCTAGAATCATGGAATGTTTTTGAGCTATAATGTAAATACATTGACAGAGAAGATGCATACAAACGGTTGGATGAAATACAAGTTTGTTTTAACTCCACACGAAAAGTCAGTCGATTGTAACGGTGCATTGTCATAAAAGTTAAATACATACGGAAGCCGTTTTCTCTTCAACAAACCGTCACCGAAATGGGCTCAACTCCGCCCCCTTGTGTTTGGTTTTGGGGGTGGCACGGTGTTACCACAGAATTAAAATGGCAGTTACAGTTGCCAAGACACACCCCACAGTTTTCCAAACAAGTGGGAAAACAAAGTTGCAGATAGTAAAAAGCACAATGTCAGGGCTTACTGTAGGTTACAGTAGTACAGCTCGGTTTGTGTTTTTTACTATGTCAGGGCTTACTGTAGGTTACAGTAGTACAGCTCGGTTTATGTTTTTTACTATGTCAGGGCTTACTGTAGGTTACAGTAGTACAGCTCGGTTTGTGTTTTTTACTATGTCAGGGCTTACTGTAGGTTACAGTAGTACAGCTCGGTTTATGTTTTTTACTATGTCAGGGCTTACTGTAGGTTACAGTAGTACAGCTCGGTTTGTGTTTTTTACTATGTCAGGGCTTACTGTAGGTTACAGTAGTACAGCTCGGTTTGTGTTTTTTACTATGTCAGGGCTTACTGTAGGTTACAGTAGTACAGCTCGGTTTGTGTTTTTTACTATGTCAGGGCTTACTGTAGGTTACAGTAGTACAGCTCGGTTTGTGTTTTTTACTATGTCAGGGCTTACTGTAGGTTACAGTAGTACAGCTCGGTTTGTGTTTTTTACTATGTCAGGGCTTACTGTAGGTTACAGTAGTACAGCTCGGTTTGTGTTTTTTACTATGTCAGGGCTTACTGTAGGTTACAGTAGTACAGCTCGGTTTGTGTTTTTTACTATGTCAGGGCTTACTGTAGGTTACAGTAGTACAGCTCGGTTTATGTTTTTTACTATGTCAGGGCTTACTGTAGGTTACAGTAGTACAGCTCGGTTTGTGTTTTTTACTATGTCAGGGCTTACTGTAGGTTACAGTAGTACAGCTCGGTTTATGTTTTTTACTATGTCAGGGCTTACTGTAGGTTACAGTAGTACAGCTCGGTTTGTGTTTTTTACTATGTCAGGGCTTACTGTAGGTTACAGTAGTACAGCTCGGTTTATGTTTTTTACTATGTCAGGGCTTACTGTAGGTTACAGTAGTACAGCTCGGTTTATGTTTTTTACTATGTCAGGGCTTACTGTAGGTTACAGTAGTACAGCTCGGTTTATGTTTTTTACTATGTCAGGGCTTACTGTAGGTTACAGTAGTACAGCTCGGTTTATGTTTTTTACTATGTCAGGGCTTACTGTAGGTTACAGTAGTACAGCTCGGTTTATGTTTTTTACTATGTCAGGGCTTACTGTAGGTTACAGTAGTACAGCTCGGTTTGTGTTTTTTACTATGTCAGGGCTTACTGTAGGTTACAGTAGTACAGCTCGGTTTATGTTTTTTACTATGTCAGGGCTTACTGTAGGTTACAGTAGTACAGCTCGGTTTGTGTTTTTTACTATGTCAGGGCTTACTGTAGGTTACAGTAGTACAGCTCGGTTTGTGTTTTTTACTATGTCAGGGCTTACTGTAGGTTACAGTAGTACAGCTCGGTTTGTGTTTTTTACTATGTCAGGGCTTACTGTAGGTTACAGTAGTACAGCTCGGTTGTGTTTTTTACTATGTCAGGGCTTACTGTAGGTTACAGTAGTACAGCTCGGTTTGTGTTTTTTACTATGTCAGGGCTTACTGTAGGTTACAGTAGTACAGCTCGGTTTGTGTTTTTTACTATGTCAGGGCTTACTGTAGGTTACAGTAGTACAGCTCGGTTTATGTTTTTTACTATGTCAGGGCTTACTGTAGGTTACAGTAGTACAGCTCGGTTTGTGTTTTTTACTATGTCAGGGCTTACTGTAGGTTACAGTAGTACAGCTCGGTTTATGTTTTTTACTATGTCAGGGCTTACTGTAGGTTACAGTAGTACAGCTCGGTTTATGTTTTTTACTATGTCAGGGCTTACTGTAGGTTACAGTAGTACAGCTCGGTTGTGTTTTTTACTATGTCAGGGCTTACTGTAGGTTACAATAGTACAGCTCGGTTTGTGTTTTTTACTATGTCAGGGCTTACTGTAGGTTACAGTAGTACAGCTCGGTTTGTGTTTTTTACTATGTCAGGGCTTACTGTAGGTTACAGTAGTACAGCTCGGTTTGTGTTTTTTACTATGTCAGGGCTTACTGTAGGTTACAGTAGTACAGCTCGGTTTGTGTTTTTTACTATGTCAGGGCTTACTGTAGGTTACAGTAGTACAGCTCGGTTTGTGTTTTTTACTATGTCAGGGCTTACTGTAGGTTACAGTAGTACAGCTCGGTTTGTGTTTTTTACTATGTCAGGGCTTACTGTAGGTTACAGTAGTACAGCTCGGTTTGTGTTTTTTACTATGTCAGGGCTTACTGTAGGTTACAGTAGTACAGCTCGGTTTGTGTTTTTTACTATGTCAGGGCTTACTGTAGGTTACAGTAGTACAGCTCGGTTTGTGTTTTTTACTATGTCAGGGCTTACTGTAGGTTACAGTAGTACAGCTCGGTTTGTGTTTTTTACTATGTCAGGGCTTACTGTAGGTTACAGTAGTACAGCTCGGTTTGTGTTTTTTACTATGTCAGGGCTTACTGTAGGTTACAGTAGTACAGCTCGGTTTGTGTTTTTTACTATGTCAGGGCTTACTGTAGGTTACAGTAGTACAGCTCGGTTTGTGTTTTTTACTATGTCAGGGCTTACTGTAGGTTACAGTAGTACAGCTCGGTTTATGTTTTTTACTATGTCAGGGCTTACTGTAGGTTACAGTAGTACAGCTCGGTTTGTGTTTTTTACTATGTCAGGGCTTACTGTAGGTTACAGTAGTACAGCTCGGTTTATGTTTTTTACTATGTCAGGGCTTACTGTAGGTTACAGTAGTACAGCTCGGTTTATGTTTTTTACTATGTCAGGGCTTACTGTAGGTTACAGTAGTACAGCTCGGTTTGTGTTTTTTACTATGTCAGGGCTTACTGTAGGTTACAGTAGTACAGCTCGGTTTGTGTTTTTTACTATGTCAGGGCTTACTGTAGGTTACAGTAGTACAGCTCGGTTTGTGTTTTTTACTATGTCAGGGCTTACTGTAGGTTACAGTAGTACAGCTCGGTTTGTGTTTTTTACTATGTCAGGGCTTACTGTAGGTTACAGTAGTACAGCTCGGTTTGTGTTTTTTACTATGTCAGGGCTTACTGTAGGTTACAGTAGTACAGCTCGGTTTATGTTTTTTACTATGTCAGGGCTTACTGTAGGTTACAGTAGTACAGCTCGGTTTATGTTTTTTACTATGTCAGGGCTTACTGTAGGTTACAGTAGTACAGCTCGGTTTATGTTTTTTACTATGTCAGGGCTTACTGTAGGTTACAGTAGTACAGCTCGGTTTGTGTTTTTTACTATGTCAGGGCTTACTGTAGGTTACAGTAGTACAGCTCGGTTTGTGTTTTTTACTATGTCAGGGCTTACTGTAGGTTACAGTAGTACAGCTCGGTTTGTGTTTTTTACTATGTCAGGGCTTACTGTAGGTTACAGTAGTACAGCTCGGTTTAAAGCCTGATGCTATGCAGTAGATTAGAACCATCCAAGACTGTTCTACTGTAATGTATTGGTGTGAACACACAGCTGACACGTCACATACACCAACCCCTTCCACAGCTCAGCTGACACGTCACATACACCAACCCCTTCCACAGCTCAGCTGACACGTCACATACACCAACCCCTTCCACAGCTCAGCTGACACGTCACATACACCAACCCCTTCCACAGCTCAGCTCAGCTGACACGTCACATACACTAACCCCTTCCACAGCTCAGCTGACACGTCACATACACTAACCCCTTCCACAGCTCAGCTGACACGTCACATACACCAACCCCTTCCACAGCTCAGCTGACACGTCACATACATCAACCCCTTCCACAGCTCAGCTGACACGTCACATACACCAACCCCTTCCACAGCTCAGCTCAGCTGACACGTCACATACACTAACCCCTTCCACAGCTCAGCTGACACGTCACATACACCAACCCCTTCCACAGCTCAGCTCAGCTGACACGTCACATACACTAACCCCTTCCACAGCTCAGCTCAGCTGACACGTCACATACACTAACCCCTTCCACAGCTCAGCTCAGCTGACACGTCACATACACTAACCCCTTCCACAGCTCAGCTCAGCTGACACGTCACATACACTAACCCCTTCCACAGCTCAGCTGACACGTCACATACACTAACCCCTTCCACAGCTCAGCTGACACGTCACATACACTAACCCCTTCCACAGCTCAGCTCAGCTGACACGTCACATACACTAACCCCTTCCACAGCTCAGCTGACACGTCACATACACTAACCCCTTCCACAGCTCAGCTGACACGTCACATACACTAACCCCTTCCACAGCTCAGCTCAGCTGACAGGTCACATACACTAACCCCTTCCACAGCTCAGCTCAGCTGACACGTCACATACACTAACCCCTTCCACAGCTCAGCTCAGCTGACACGTCACATACACCAACCCCTTCCACAGCTCAGCTCAGCTGACACGTCACATACACTAACCCCTTCCACAGCTCAGCTCAGCTGACACGTCACATACACCAACCCCTTCCACAGCTCAGCTCAGCTGACACGTCACATACACCAACCCCTTCCACAGCTCAGCTGACACGTCACATACACTAACCCCTTCCACAGCTCAGCTGACACGTCACATACACTCACCCCTTCCACAGCTCAGCTGACACGTCACATACACCAACCCCTTCCACAGCTCAGCTCAGCTGACACGTCACATACACCAACCCCTTCCACAGCTTAGCTCAGCTGACACGTCACATACACTAACCCCTTCCACAGCTCAGCTCAGCTGACACGTCACATACACTAACCCCTTCCACAGCTCAGCTGACACGTCACATACACTAACCCCTTCCACAGCTCAGCTGACACGTCACATACACTAACCCCTTCCACAGCTCAGCTGACACGTCACATACACTAACCCCTTCCACAGCTCAGCTGACACGTCACATACACCAACCCCTTCCACAGCTCAGCTCAGCTGACAGGTCACATACACTAACCCCTTCCACAGCTCAGCTCAGCTGACACGTCACATACACTAACCCCTTCCACAGCTCAGCTCAGCTGACACGTCACATACACCAACCCCTTCCACAGCTCAGCTCAGCTGACACGTCACATACACCAACCCCTTCCACAGCTCAGCTGACACGTCACATACACTAACCCCTTCCACAGCTCAGCTGACACGTCACATACACTCACCCCTTCCACAGCTCAGCTGACACGTCACATACACCAACCCCTTCCACAGCTCAGCTCAGCTGACACGTCACATACACCAACCCCTTCCACAGCTTAGCTCAGCTGACACGTCACATACACTAACCCCTTCCACAGCTCAGCTCAGCTGACACGTCACATACACTAACCCCTTCCACAGCTCAGCTGACACGTCACATACACTAACCCCTTCCACAGCTCAGCTGACACGTCACATACACTAACCCCTTCCACAGCTCAGCTGACACGTCACATACACTAACCCCTTCCACAGCTCAGCTGACACGTCACATACACTAACCCCTTCCACAGCTCAGCTGGGCCTGAAGACTTGCACTTTCATTTGACAACTCTTTGGAGGGAAAACACTGGATTTCCACTTTGGTCAAACATACATGGAATTTAATTTAATACATATTTTAGATACATTTTAAATGTTTTCACACCTCACAAACAATCAAGAATAAACTACACTGAACAAAAATATAAACGCAACATGTGTTGGTCCCTGTTTCATGAGCTGAAATGAAACATCTCAGAAATGTTCCATATGCACAAAAAGTTAATGAGCATTTCTCCTTTGTCAAGACAATCCCTCCGCCTGGACAGGCATATCAAGAAGCTGCTTAAACGGCACGATCATTACACATGTGCACCTTGTGCTGGGGACTATAAAAGGCCGCTCTAAAAGGTGCAGTTCTGTGACACAACACAATGCCATAGATGTGTGAATTTTGAAGAAGCATGCAATTGGCATGTTGACCGCAGGAATGTCCACCAGAGCTGCTGCCAGATAATTTATTTCTCTACCATAAGCTGCCTCTGTCGTTTTAGAGAATTTAGCAGTACGTCCAACCGACCTCATAACCGCAGCCCAGGACCTCCACATCCGGCTTCTTCACCTGCGGGATCTTCTGTGACCAGCCACCTGGACAGCCGATGAAACTGAGGATTATAAAGCCCTTTTGTGGGGGAAAACTCATTCTGATTGGCGCACCCCCGCCCAGTCATATGAAATCCATAGATTAGGGCCTAATGAATATATTTCAATTGACTGATTTCCCTATATGAACTGTAAGCATTTCACGTTAAGGCTACACCTGTTGAATTCTCAGTAAAATCGGTGAAATTGTTGCAGACAAGCTGTATCTACTTAGAGTTTTCAGCTGTATTTTTCGTACATACCACAGACCAATGTTGGCACTTAAAACCGCACTCAATGAGGGGTATTCCGCCATAAGCAAACAGGAAAACGCTTATCCAGAGGCGGCACTCCTAGTGGCCGGGGACTTTAATGCAGGGAAACTTAAAATCAGTTTTACATCATTTCTATCAGCATGTTAAACGTGCAACCAGAGGGGAAAAAAAAATTCTAGACCACCTTTACTCCACACACAGAGATGAGTACAAAGCTCGCCCTCCACTTGGTAAATCCGATCATAACTCAAAACAGGTCAACATTCACAAGGCCGCAGGTCCAGACGGATTACCAAGACTTGTACTCCGAGCTTGCGCTGACCAACTGGTAACCTGCCTAACTGACTACAGACCCGTAGCACTCATGTCTGTAGCCATGAAAGGCTTTGAAAGGCTGGTTATGGCTCACATCAACAGCATTATCCCAGAAACCCTAGACCCACTCCAATTTGCATACCGCACCAACAGATCCACAGATGATGCAATCTCTATTGGCACTCCACAGTGCACTTTCACCCCTGGACAAAAGGAATGACTACACGGCCAGGCACAACTCCAACACCATCATTAAGTTCGCTGATGACAACATTGGTAGGCCTGATCATTGACAACGATGAGACAGTCTATAGGGAGGTTAGACACCTGACCGTGTGGTGCAAGGACAACAACCTCTCCCTCAACGTGATCAAGACAAGACAAAAGAGATGATTGTGGACTACAGGAAAAGGAGGACCAAGCACGCCCCCATTCTCATCGACAGGGCTGTAGTGGAGCAGGTTGAGAGCTTCAAGTTCCTTGGCGTCCACATCACCAACAAACTAACATTGTCCAAGCACACTAAGACAGTCGTGAAGAGGGCACGACAAAACCTATTCCCCCTCAGGAGACTGAAAAGATTTGGCATGGGACCTCAGATCCTCAAAAGGTTCTACATCTGCACCATCCTGACGGGTTGCATCAGTGCCTGGTATGGCAACTGCTCGGCCTCCGACCACAAGGCACTACAGAAGGGAGAGTGAACGGCCCAGTACATCACTGGAGCCAAGCTTCCTGCCATCCAGGACCTCTATACCAGGCGGTGTCAGAAGAAGCCCTGAAAATTGTCAAAGACCCCATCCACCCTAGTCATAGACTGTTCTCTCTGCGGTACCGGATTGCCAAGTCTAGATCCAAGAGGCTTCTAGACAGCTTCTACCCCCAGGCCATAAGACTCTGAACAGCTAATCAAATGGCTACCCAGACTACTCATTGCCATTCGCCACATGTGTCAAATACATTTTGATTTGAAAATGTTGCGTTTATATTTTTGTTCAGAATATATTACATGTTATCATAAAACTTTTATTTATTTATTTACAAAGTACTTTTCTAATTACCATAGTTACTCCTAACATCACGTATAGTATATTTTGAAGAGAATAGGTGCTCCCTTTGTAAAACAAAAAAATGCAACGTAAAAACAACAAAATCTCAGTTTTCAGTAACATTTAAGAGTCTCATGTAAGAATATTGACACACAACATACGATTGGGTAAAGTTTAAGACGAGAATATGATATAATTTACAATAAATGTTAAACATGGACCCTTAATCCCTTTGTGGTAAAATCTGGTTGGCTCAGAGCAAAGATGTAGCAAAGCCACTCATTCTGTCATAAACCTGTGCTCTATGTCATAAACCTGTGCTCTATGTCATAAACCCGTGCTCTATGTCATTAACCCGTGCTCTATGTCATTAACCCGTGCTCTGTGTCATAAACCCGTGCTCTGTGTCATAAACCCGTGCTCTGTGTCATAAACCCGTGCTCTATGTCATAAACCCGTGCTCTATGTCATAAACCCGTGCTCTATGTCATAAACCCGTGCTCTATGTCATAAACCCGTGCTCTATGTCATAAACCCGTGCTCTATGTCATAAACCCGTGCTCTGTCATAAACCCGTGCTCTGTCATAAACCCGTGCTCTGTGTCATAAACCCGTGCTCTATGTCATAAACCCGTGCTCTATGTCATAAACCCGTGCTCTATGTCATAAACCCGTGCTCTGTCATAAACCCGTGCTCTGTGTCATAAACCCGTGCTCTGTGTCATAAACCCGTGCTCTGTGTCATAAACCCGTGCTCTGTGTCATAAACCCGTGCTCTGTGTCATAAACCCGTGCTCTGTGTCATAAACCCGTGCTCTGTGTCATAAACCCGTGCTCTGTGTCATAAACCCGTGCTCTGTGTCATAAACCCGTGCTCTGTGTCATAAACCCGTGCTCTATGTCATAAACCCGTGCTCTGTGTCATAAACCCGTGCTCTGTGTCATAAACCCGTGCTCTATGTCATAAACCCGTGCTCTGTGTCATAAACCCGTGCTCTGTGTCATAAACCCGTGCTCTGTCATAAACCCGTGCTCTATGTCATAAACCCGTGCTCTGTGTCATAAACCCGTGCTCTGTGTCATAAACCCGTGCTCTGTGTCATAAACCCGTGCTCTGTGTCATAAACCCGTGCTCTGTGTCATAAACCCGTGCTCTGTGTCATAAACCCGTGCTCTGTGTCATAAACCCGTGCTCTGTGTCATAAACCCGTGCTCTGTGTCATAAACCCGTGCTCTGTGTCATAAACCCGTGCTCTGTGTCATAAACCCGTGCTCTGTGTCATAAACCCGTGCTCTGTGTCATAAACCCGTGCTCTATGTCATAAACCCGTGCTCTATGTCATAAACCCGTGCTCTGTGTCATAAACCCGTGCTCTGTGTCATAAACCCGTGCTCTGTGTCATAAACCCGTGCTCTGTGTCATAAACCCGTGCTCTGTGTCATAAACCCGTGCTCTGTGTCATAAACCCGTGCTCTGTGTCATAAACCCGTGCTCTGTGTCATAAACCCGTGCTCTGTCATAAACCCGTGCTCTGTCATAAACCCGTGCTCTATGTCATAAACCCGTGCTCTGTGTCATAAACCCGTGCTCTGTGTCATAAACCCGTGCTCTGTGTCATAAACCCGTGCTCTATGTCATAAACCCGTGCTCTGTGTCATAAACCCGTGCTCTGTGTCATAAACCCGTGCTCTGTGTCATAAACCCGTGCTCTATGTCATAAACCCGTGCTCTGTGTCATAAACCCGTGCTCTGTGTCATAAACCCGTGCTCTATGTCATAAACCCGTGCTCTATGTCATAAACCCGTGCTCTATGTCATAAACCCGTGCTCTATGTCATAAACCCGTGCTCTATGTCATAAACCCGTGCTCTATGTCATAAACCCGTGCTCTATGTCATAAACCCGTGCTCTATGTCATAAACCCGTGCTCTGTGTCATAAACCCGTGCTCTGTGTCATAAACCTGTGCTCTGTGTCATAAACCCGTGCTCTGTGTCATAAACCCGTGCTCTATGTTATAAAACACAGTAAATTGTTCTTTGTTATTGTGCTGTCTTTGCCAAGCAAAACCATTGATTCAGGGTTATGCGCTCCAGTTAAGACAAGTCCCGATGTGTGTGTTAATGATATCCACACTCTTTCAAGTGCAGTCAGTGGTTCTCCACATTGTGACTGCTCTCTTCACCCCATTGCCCCCCCTTCGCCCTTTCACTTTCCCTCCCTCTTCCTCTCCCCGCTCCTACTTTCTCTCATCCACCCTATGAAACATGCAGATCAGTGCATCAGTCTAATCAATTCAAGCGATGCATCCCAAATGGCCCCCTATTCCCTATATAGTGCACTTCTTTTGACCAGGGCTCTATAGGGAAGAGGGTGCAATTTGCAACCCAATCCTACGGGTCCTATTCAGGTTGCCTTGAGTGAAGAGGAGGTATTTACTCCAACATGGCATCCAGTTGGTCGGCGAGGTCATCAAACATGTTGCCGATGTCATCCAGGATATTCCCTGCTGCTTTCACTGTGCTGCTGCCACTGGGAAACAAAGAGGAGAGTGTTAACACAGTGTCTGTGTGTGTGTGTCTGTGTGTCTGCCTGCACGTGTGTGTGTGTGTGTCTGCCTGCACGTGTGTGTGTGTCTGCCTGCACGTGTGTGTGTGTGTGTGTGTGTGTGTGTTTGCCTGCACGTGTGTGTGTGTGTGTGTCTGCCTGCCTGCACGTGTGTGTGTGTCTGCCTGCACGTGTGTGTGTGTGTGTGTGTGTGTATGTGTGTGTGTGTGTGTGTCTGTCTTACCCGTCAGTGCAGTCATCCTGAGACGCTTTTCTCTCTACAACTTTCAGCGCTGCCTCCAGTGATGTGTTGGTCTCAACCAGCCTCTTCTGAACCAACACCTCCGAGCAGGCCTCACCAGCCTGGGCCTTTCCTGCTCTCCCTGCCTGGCCTGGAGGCACCAAGGTGCGGTAGGATGGAGCGCGGGTTGCCTGGGCTGTAGGGGCTGAGGTTATGGATGAGCTGAGCTGGGGAAGTGTAGAGGCAGAGACAGTAGCAGGCATCTGATTCGTTGGCCTGGATGTTACTGTTCTCTGCTGAATGCCTGCTTTGGTTGCTGTTACTGGTTTCTGTGAATTGCCTGGTATACAGGTGGTTGTGTGTGTATTTTGACTGGCTGTTATATGGTTCTGTGTGCTGCCTGTCACTGTCTTCTGTTGACTGGCTGGTATAGGGGTGAGGATAGGTTTGAGGACAGGGCTGGTTGGTTTGGACGACAGGGGTGGTTTCTGGCCTTTCCCTGTCGATTCTGTTCTCTGTAAACAGCTCCCTGACTTCACACCTGCTTCCTCCTCTTGCTTGTCTCCGTTTGTGTGTGTGTGGAAGCCGTTGGACCGGCTGTGTGTGTGTGGCTGTGTGTGTCCGTCGTCTTCGCTGGCGGTGAAGATCTCGTCCAGTGTGTGTGTGTCCCGGTCTTTGGGCTGACGCCGTCGTTTGACCGTGTCCGATTCTTTGAGGTTGAACTCAGGGACCCCCAAGGACTTTGAGGCCTGCATTTTTGGGTCTTCTGGAGAAGCCTGGGGTTGGATTTCAGAGTCTGACCGGAAGCCTGCTCCCATCCTGGGCCGTTGTTTGATGGTGAGGTTGCCCTCCTCCGCAAAAGGGAGGTTCTCATTGGAGCTACTCTGAGGTGATGTAGAGCTTTCCAATACTGAACCATCCTTCCGCACTCTCTCCTCCTCTTCTGGGCTTTTCTTTATCCCTCCATCTCTATCCCTCCGCTCGCCACCCATCCTCCTCAGGCCTCCCAGCCCCAGAGCGGGTACAGGTTTGTGGGAGGCGAGGGTGGGGGTGTGAGGGGAGGGTAACACTACCCCCTTAGAGGGGCTGCCCCCGGGCCTGGACCCCTGTAGCCTGGCTGCGATGCTTCTCACACTGCCTGCACTCTCTGTCTCCACCCCTCCCACCTCCACCTGCCCTGACACTACTGCCACTCCTGATTCACTGGCCTGGCTGCCACTCACCGAGCTCATCCTCTTAGGTGGCGGTGGGGGCGGGCCTTTGCGGCGAGAGCGGACAGCGGATGAGTGGCTCCGGCTGATGTGGCGTTGGACGGCGGAGGAATTTGATTGGCCGCAGCCTGTTTTGCGTCCTAGTGTTGCGTACGAGGGCATGGTCACCGGAGGGACGGATTCCTGCAGTGATGACTCGTCGTCTTCCGGTTCCCCATCTGACAGGGCGTAGCGGGACAGACTCTGGGTGCGTTTCTTAAGAGCCTCTGTGTTGAGGCCTTGTCCTGGGAGGGGGATTGCTCCAGCCTGGGGCTTGGGTAGACCACGTTGGCACAGATAGGTGCCTCCTTCCTGGGTGTGGAGGTAGTTGAAGGCCCTCTGTGTGGGGGAGGCCTGGGGAGAGGAAAAGGGGTGAGGGTGGGCAGGGGGCTTGCAAGGTTTGGGTTTACTATGCACGTCTGGGTAGGCGAAGCGTGGCATCGAGCTGGGGGTGAGAGGAGGGGTGAGGGGGGTGATGGGTAGTTTAGTGGGTGGCTGGGGGTAGCGCTTCTGGTCTGGCCACACCTCTGTGAGTCTCTGTCGGTCTCTCCCTGGACTACCTCCTCCCCCCTGTCTCCTTCCCCCTCCTCCCAAGCTTTCGTCCGAGCGACTGTGCACTCCAGCCGATGCCAGAGTCTGTTGGTGAAGCTCTTGGGAATATCCCGTAAAATTCCCAGATTTTCCAGAATTCCCAGATCCGTGGGAGCGCGTTCCGATGCTCTCCTGGCTAATGCTCTCCCTCACACCCATCCCAAACCCCCATCTCCCCACTCCTCCTCCTGCTGCCCTCCCCATCATGGTGTTCTGTACCTCTGTGCTCAGCTCGCTGTCATGGAATGAGGGGAAGGGTGTCCTGGGGGTGTGAGGGGAAAGGGGGCAGCAGTCGTAGGGGATCTCGGGGGGCTCAATAGGCACCGTGGTAGGTTTATGCCGGAGCGTGTCGGAGCCGTTGGCATGGTGACGAGAACGATGCAGGTCACATAAACGCTTCACGGCTAACATCAGCTTCTTCTGATGACCTGAGAGAGACAGAACAACACAAATGCTAGGAACACAAATTGCAGAAAACAAAGAACTTCATGAACAGTTATTTTTGTATACAAGTGGTTAAAACGGTTGCTGATTGGTTGTCAACAGCAAGGCTGTCATGATGAAAAGGGGGTGGTCAAGATGTCTCACATACACTGCTGACACACAGATGCACTTAAACTAAACAATGTGAAGAGTGTGATGATTTCTTACCCAGCTTGGTGATTCCTATCTCTGATAAGTCCTCCCAGGTGATATCCTTGACGATGCTGATGGTGTCATAGCCATTCTCACACAGTCTCTTCTGGTACTGAGGGAGACCGATCGCACTCAACCACTCTGACAGCTCAGACTGACAGAGAGAGAGGGAGAGATGGGGGGAGAGAAAAACTAAAATAAAGCATTTATTACATTTAATTCAATTGGAGAGAGAGAGATGGACAGAGAGAGAGAGATGGACAGAGAGAGAGAGAGAGAGATGGACAGAGAGAGAGAGAGAGATGGACAGAGAGAGAGAGAGAGATGGACAGAGAGAGAGAGAGATGGACAGAGAGAGAGAGATGGACAGAGAGAGACAGAGAGATGGACAGAGAGAGAGAGAGAGAGAGAGAGAGAGAGAGAGAGAGAGAGAGAGAGAGAGATGGACAGAGAGGGAGGAGAGAGATGGACAGAGGGAGGAGAGAGAGATGGACAGAGAGAGAGATGGACAGAGAGAGAGAGAGATGGACAGAGAGAGAGAGATGGACAGAGAGGGAGGAGAGAGATGGACAGAGAGAGATGGACAGAGAGGGAGCAGAGAGAGGGAGGAGAGAGATTGACAGAGAGAGAGAGATGGACAGAGAGGGAGGAGAGAGAGAGGGAGGAGAGAGAGAATTGAATTGACAGAGGGGACTTCTGACTGTTTAGATTGTCTTTATTGTTTTGAAACTTCTGTATGTGTAATGTTTACTGTTAATTTTTATTGTTTATTTCACTTTTGTATATTATCTACCTCACTTGCTTTGGCAATGTTAACACGTTTCCCATGCCAATATAGCCCCTTGAATTGAATTGAGAGAGGGAGGAGAGAGAGTGAGGAAAGAAAGAGGGAGTAGAGCGATGAGAGAGAGAGCCGGAGGAGAGAGAAAGCGAGCCCGAGGAGGGAGAGAGAGAGAGAGACGGAGGAGAGAGAAAGCGAAACCGAGGAGAGAGAGAGCCGGAGGGGAGAGAGAGAGCCGGAGGGGAGAGAGAGAGCCGGAGGGGAGAGAGAGAGCGGGAGGGAGGGAGGAGAGAGGGAGGGAGGGAGAGAGAAAGCGAGCCCGAGAGAGAGAGAGAGCCGGAGGAGAGAGAGAGCGAAAGAGATGGACAGAGAGAGAGAGAGATGGACAGAGAGAGAAAGAGAGAAAGAAAGAGATGGACAGAGAGAGAGAGAGATGGACAGAGAGAGAAAGAGAGAGATGGACAAAGAGAAAGAAAGAGATGGACAGAGAGAGAAAGAGAGAGAAAGAAAGAGATGGACAGAGAGAGAAGGCAGAATGACAGAGTGACGGTGAGCTTGTTGAACAATAGTTGTACGACAAGAGACAGTTCCTGCTGATTGTAAAGCTCTACATGAAACATGAAGAACTAATTCTTATTCCCGACAGACTACACAGACTACTGCACAACTCTCTCTTTCAGTCTCAAAGGCCTGTCGTCATCAGCCAGAGACTGTGTACAGAGTTCAAAGGTCATGTGACAGTCTCTTACAGGGGTGTAGTCAGGCAGCCACTCTGGGATGTTCAGGTTGCCTATCTCCATGGAGATCTTCTTTCGGTGGCCTGGTTTGGTCACACCGATGGCAGTCAGGTCCTGGACAGACATACACCAGGTTAAGAAACCCCACGACTCGGCTGTCAATCAGAAAAATGACTACAGAATACATTTATCCATGCTCATTTATTTTGTTGACCTAAAAAATAAACAGAAGTAAATGTGGAATACGTTTGTTTTAAATCTCAATGCTGTGAAAAGAGACATTGTAGATGTGTTTTAAATCTCAATGCTGTGAAAAGAGACATTGTAGATGTGTTTTAAATCTCAATGCTGTGAAAAGAGACATTGTAGATGTGTTTTAAATCTCAATGCTGTGAAAAGAGACATTGTAGATGTGTTTTAAATCTCAATGCTGTGAAAAGAGACCTTGTAGAGGTGTTTTAAATCTCAATGCTGTGAAAAGAGACATTGTAGAGGTGTTTTAAATCTCAATGCTGTGAAAAGAGACATTGTAGAGGTGTTTTAAATCTCAATGCTGTGAAAAGAGACCTTGTAGAGGTGTGCGTGTGTTAAAATCTCACTTGCTCTCAAATGTGTCAATCAATTAAGCGTAATCAATAAATGTATGATAATCCGGCGTCTGACCTCTGGGGTCATCCTACTGACAGTAAGTACATCGTATCCTGCTGTGAGGAAGTTGGCAGTGTAGCTCTCCAGCTGGAACTCACACAACCATTGGTAGATGGCCTCAGAGTCCTATAGACGGAGAACAGAGGGTTATCACACAGACATGAACGGACAGACAGACTGACACACACCCTATTCAACTTACGCTGCCCACCAGGACCATGTCTGGACACATGAAGCCACTCTGCTCCCCCAAACGAGTACCACCACTGACTTGACGACTCTGACCACCTGGGGGAAGAAAAAGAGAGAGAGAGGAGAGAGAGAGAGAAGAGAGACAGAGACAGAGACAGAGAGAGAGAGAGAGAGAGAGAGATTACAGCCTTTACCAAATGAAATGTTCACAGCTAACAGCAAGCACGAGGAAGGACTGAGGTGAAGGTGTATTATCTTGTAGATCTGAGGTGCCAGTCAACAGACCGATGTCAGATTACTGAAGCATGCCTCTCTCCTCTCTCTTTCACACGGGACAATGGTTTTGATCCCACCCCCTCTACTCCCTCAATCCAAACAGGTCAGAGCCCCCATCCCCCGATCCCTCTTCAGAGTGAAGCAAGCACCTGAGAGAGCGGTCTAGAACAAGACATAGAGGCCCCTCTGTACACAGCTCATCAATCATCTACCCTACATCCAAAACACACTTACGCTTCTACTCTCAAGGCAGAGACAGACAGAGAGAGAGACAGAGAGACAGACAGAGAGACAAACAGAGAGAGAAACACAGACAGACACAGAGACAGGGACACAGACACAGAGAGAGACAAAGAGAGAGACAGACAGGGAGACAGACAGGGAGAGAAACAGACAGACACAGAGACACAGACACAGAGAGAGAAAGAAAGAGAGAAACAGACACAGAGAGAGACAGAGAGAGACAGAGAGAGAGAAACAGTACACTGTATCTAGAAGCTGAGTATAGCAGTAAAGTGAAACAGCGATCACACAGAGTGTATGAGAACTTCATCTGTTTACAAGACTACTGCATTAACAGCGTTCTGTGATTTCATCAGACTAAATCAAATCAAATCATCAAATCAAATTTATTTATATAGCCCTTCGTACATCAGCTGATATCTCAAAGTGCTGTACAGAAACCCAGCCTAAAACCCCAAACAGCAAGCAATGCAGGTGTAGAAGCACGGTGGCTAGGAAAAACTCCCTAGAAAGGCCAAAACCTAGGAAGAAACCTGGAGAGGAACCAGGCTATGTGGGGTGGCTAGTCCTCTTCTGGCTGTGCCGGGTGGAGATTATAACAAAACATGGTCAAGATGTTCAAATGTTCATAAATGACCAGCATGGTCAAATAATAATAAGGCAGAGCAGTTGAAATGTATCATGTTAAGGTTTTCCCCTGGTTAGTCTGTCCTTATGTTTAGTATATGTTTTTAAACTTGCTTATTTTAATGTGGGATTTTATTATTACAATTAATCTTGTATGTGAAGTGACTTTGGGTATCTTGAAAAGTAATTCAAATAAAATGAACCAGAATGACAAATGGTTTCGAACGTATTGATGACTTTACATGTATAAGGAATCCATATGATGGGGTCAATGAAGGGTCAATAGGGACGTGGTGTATGGAAAGTTACTGAGTGAGACAAAGGGAAGTGTAGAAAGTTCCTATTCTGTTCCATGTTTCTAAAGAGGGAAGTGAAGGGCAATAGTTCGTCTCTGATAAGGCAGGCCAGCTGAGGAACTAGGGAGGAGCGAGGAATTCAACAGTCTAGTTAGTCTCTGATAAGGCAGGCCAGCTGAGGAACTAGGGAGGAGCGAGGAATTCAACAGTCTAGTTCGTCTCTGATAAGGCAGGCCAGCTGAGGAATTCAACAGTCTAGTTAGTCTCTGATAAGGCAGGCCAGCTGAGGAATTCAACAGTCTAGTTAGTCTCTGATAAGGCAGGCCAGCTGAGGAATTCAACAGTCTAGTTAGTCTCTGATAAAGCAGGCCAACTGAGGAATTCAACAGTCTAGATAGTCTCTGATAAGGCAGGCCAGCTGAGGAACTAGGGAGGAGCGAGGAATTTGGCTCGTGGTCAAGTCAACAGATGAAGTGAGAAGAAACCTCTGGGAGGGGGGCCAGAGTGGCCCACCACAACAACCCTCCTACTACAGTCCTATCTCATACAGAGGGGCCCACCACAACGACCCTCCTACTACAGTCCTTTATCACACAGAGGGGCCCACCACAACAACCCTCCTACTACAGTCCCATCTCACACAGAGGGGCCCACCACAACAACCCTCCTACTACAGTCCTATCTCACACACATACACTTCCACACCCACCAAGGTTCTAGCATCAGGCAGGGCCATGACTACACCAGTGAGAGGAACCAATTAAGTTCCTGCCTAGCAACAGAGATGTATTGGCTGTCTAGACGTGAGTTAACCCCACTAGTAGGAGGTTATAAACATATGTTCTTGTGTAATCACGCTTTGTCTTTGCAGCTGTATGACCCAGTTGGTGAAAAAAGTTGGTTTGAGTATTTTCTAGTCGTCCGTTTGTTCAGAACTTAACAATGGTAAAGGTCTCCACTAAAACTACAATCACACTAAAGTAACAGAGTAATAACTCTCTCAGCTCCAGAGAAGCTGACAGTAGTGAGTTCAGGCCTTCCTCAACAGAACCCGCATCTCTATTCTCTCTCTCCTCTGGTCCTTCTATAAAGAGCTGAGCTTCGGTCTGTGTCCCAAATGGAACACTATTTATTTATCAAATTAAATCTAGAATCGGCTTCCTATTTCGCAACAAAGCCTCCTTCACTCACGCTGCCAAACATACCCTCGTAAAACTGACCATCCTACCGATCCTCAACTTTGGTGATGTCATTTACAAATTAGCCTCCAACACTCTACTCAGCAAACTGGATGTAGTCTATCACAGTGCCATCTCTTTTGTCACCAAAGCCCCATATACTACCCACCACTGCGACCTGTATGCTCTCGTTGGCTGGCCCTCGCCTCATATTCGTCGCCAGACCCACTGGCTCCAGGTCATCTATAAGTCTTTGCTAGGTAAAGCTCCGCCTTATCTCAGCTCACTGGTCACCATAACAACACCCAGCCATAGCACGCGCTCCAGCAGGTATATTTCACTGGTCACCCCCAAAGCCAACATCTCCTTTGGCAGCCTTTCCTTCCAGTTCTCTGCTGCCAGTGACTGGAACGAATTGCAAAAATCACTGAAGCTGGAGACTCATATCTCCCTCTCTAACTTGAAGCATCAGCTGTCTAAGCAGCTTAACGATTGCTGCAGCTGTACGTAGCCCATCTGTAAATAGCCCACCCAATCTACCTACCTCATCCCCATATTGTTTTTATTTACTTTGCTGCTCTTTTGAACACCAGTATCACTACTTACACACCATCATCTGCTCATCATCATCTGCTCATCTGTCACTCCAGTGTTAATCTGCTAAATTGTAATTACTTTGCTACTATGGCCTATTTATTGCCATACCTCCTCACGCCATTTGCACACACTGTATATAGACTTTCCTTTTTGTTCTGTTGTGTTATTGACTGTATGTTTTGTTTATCCCATGTGTAACTCTGTGTTGTTGTTTGTGTCTCACTGCTTTGCTTTATCTTGGCCAGGTCGCAGTTGTAAATGAGAACTTGTTCTCAACTAGCCTACCTGGTTAAATAAAGGTGTTCTCAACTAGCCTGCCTGGTTAAATAAAGGTGTTCTCAACTAGCCTGCCTGGTTAAATAAAGGTGTTCTCTACTAGCCTACCTGGTTAAATAAAGGTGTTCTCAACTAGCCTACCTGGTTAAATAAAGGTGTTCTCAACTAGCCTACCTGGTTAAATAAAGGTGTTCTCAACTAGCCTACCTGGTTAAATAAAGGTGTTCTCAACTAGCCTACCTGGTTAAATAAAGGTGTTCTCAACTAGCCTACCTGGTTAAATAAAGGTGTTC